>NC_049212.1:9726491-10026491 GCF_013347855.1 Anguilla anguilla
TGCCTGCCTGGTTCACCCCTGGCTCTCTGTGCTGTGTGCCTGTGCTATCGTGTGAGACTCATTTTGTGTTCTCCCCTGTCGTGCAGGGACCTGTAGCTTTTATCTCAAAAATGTGATCAGTTCATTTGTACATCTTTAAATTCTGTGTTGCTCTTTGAAGCTCTCTGTGGCAGTTTTTTCCAGTCCCGTTTTACATTGGGGTGGCCCTAGTACCTGTGTAATTACATTGTGAAAATTAGGTAGATCCAGTGGTATAGTATAAGCACTGTTACATACTGTTTTGCAGTTTTTAAATAAAAAATAAATTCATGCGTTCAAATGTGCTGAAGTCCAATAAGGAGAATTAACTTGCTGGCACGTGAGATTGTGATTGTTGTGACTGCGACCGCAGTCAGATTGACAGGAAAACTGCACTTAGTAATACAACTGCAATAACAGCCATGGTAACAGTGTGCTCATACCTGCTGCTGTAGTCACAATGTAACAAGACAGATTACTAGGGCCACTTCAAAGGCAGCTCTAAAGAAGACCTTGGAGCAGGGGTTCCAAAACTGTGGGTCACAACACCATGCGGGGTCGCCTGATTTTAGGATGGGTTCACCTGAAAATTTTCTGGAAGAATGTTTAAAAATAATAATAATAATTTTTTGTCTCTATAAAATATGTGAATGTAGGCTACTACATGTGGAGCATCACACCCAACTATAATAAACAATGGGGTTGTGTTATCGCCAGTATAATCAGTGCTGTTAGGCACGAGGCGTGTGTGTGGGTGGGGTGTTGGGGTCGCGTCAATTTTTGAGCGTTCATTTGGGGGCGCATCAGAAAAAAAGTTTGGGAACCCCTGCTTAAGAGTTTCTCAGCAGCTGCTGTACCAAATGGGAGAGAAAAACAGAAACAAGATATAATGAACACATTTCCTGCAAGGTTTCTGTTTTTTTTTCCCTAAAGCACTCTATTCTGGGTGAACCCCTTGTTAAAAGCACCCTGAAAGGATCCTTTGCTGCCACAGAGAGCTTTACTGAAAGGTAAATGTTGAGCCACTGTTAGGTGGTTGCATTGTTTTTTTGTTTTTTTTTAAAAAGCATCAGTTTGGTTGTGGGGCAAAGCCCAGCCACCAGCGGCCATGTTAACCCTGAAGGAGAGGACGTCTCTGACGTCCGTGGTGTGTTTGGCTCCACAGAGTATATCAGGAGGCCCGGGGAAGACTGGCCGAAGTTTCTGATTGGTTCTCTGTACAGGTGATGTCATCAAACAGTTCAAGCACTTGCAGCGCCACTGGCGGAAGGGAGGTGGCGCTAGATTTTATAACGAAGGGAAAAAAATTCTTGAAATCATCTCAAAAAAAGGAAACCAAGGACTAGGACAACACGAAGCAAACTGAAGAGAAATCTGCTGTACTATAATCTGAACCTGGCTTTTAAACCCCTCTCAATCCTTCCAGAGCCCCGGAGGTTTGTGTCGGATTTAGTCCTTTTGTTTTTGTTTCCCTCGACCTTTATCACGTGGTTTCTTTGTTCATGTTTAGATCTTTGATTAGCAATACGGGAAACTTTTCCGATGTTGAGCATTATTTATTGTGTTTATCTTTTTCTCTGATAGAAGTGAGTATACATTAAAAGTTTTTTTTTTGTTTGTTTGTTTTTTTTTCTTTCATTTGGAGTTTTTTTATGGTTATTGATTTACCTGTGGTACTGGTCCTTAAACAAGTCGATCTTCAGGTGTCTTGTTGCGCACACGGAAAAACTGATACAAACTGACAGGGCTTGAAAAAGAAAAGGGTATATTTTAGAAAAAAAGAGGGTAAATAGTCTTTGCGAATCAATTCTTGTTTCTTGTTCTATCTTTTAACATAATTACCTGTTTTGGGCAGGACTACTGTATTTTCTGTCCTTTTATTGTGGAGGGGAAACCTTTTTTGTTATTCTTCTTTTGAACTTGTGTCTTCAAATCTATGAATATTCCAGTTACTGCATATATAACCAATTCAGAAAGCGGTACCATATATATATATATATATTTTTTTTTTTGTTTTTTTTTGTGGTGCGTCAAAAAAAATCGACTGAGCTGTGCTGGAAAGGAAAGACCGAAAAAAAGATCGACTGTCGATGCACTGAACAGCAAACGAGACCCATTTGTAGCACAACAGGCATGCCGTTGCCCCCACGGAGGGCGAGAACCTGCAAGAACACTGTTAGCTCTGTACATAGCGTAGGCTTAGCATCAGTAACGGCGACACGCCAGCGTATTCTACCCGATAGGCTGCGAATCCGGACGCGCGCGGCTTCAGATAAGAGCAGACGGCTTCAGTTTGTGCTGAGTTAAGGGGGATGACGTTTGCTCCACGCTGTGGAGGAGGCCTCACTCCCTGCCGTTACACAAATCAATAATGTAAAAAGGAAAACAACAACAACAACAACAAAAAAAACGTCCAAAGCACACTCGCATTTTATCGTTTTTGAAATACAACGCTGAATCCTGTCGAGTCATTTCACACAGTTCTGTGCATCCTAATATGACTTTTATACTCCAGCAAGAAAAACAAATGGAACTTTTGTTTGTTCATTTCAAGGTTTATTGTTTTTGTTTTTTTTGTTGCAAAATTCCCAGTTTCAGAGCGTAAAAGGCAATATGTGAAAAGGCAAGTTTTATTTTTCTTGGTAGGTTTGGAGTTCTTTTTTTTTAAATATTAATTTGGAAAGCAAACATTTTTATACTGTTACCTCAGTCCTGTGAGTTGTTACTTTAGAAGCATTGACAGATTAATTTATTTTAGTCATAGAGTAAAATTATGGATATAATAATCGAATAAAGGAAATCATTGCACTGTGACTAGTCAGAAAGACCTGACCATTGTCCATTTGCACACATGGTTATATTGAATGGTCTATTATGGGCTGTATGAAGGATTGTATTTAATCTTGCTTCTGTTTCAGTACAAGCAAATAACTAGCAGCAGAATTAGCTCATTCGAGTGTAGCAAACTAAATCATTATCTCATGTAGACAACTGGGGCCTTTCGGTGTATGAGTGGCAACTTCTAGCATTTCAAAAATAATATATAATATATACCATAATGTTGGTATTTTAGATGCAGCCAATAGAATTGAATACACTGAATACAATGTACATTACATTGACCATAGCTGCTGTGCTTTTTACCTGTATGTGTTGGGACTGGAGAAGCTCCTAAACAAATACCATTTCAGATGCTTTAAAAAAAAAAAAAAACTGCAGGATCATTTTTGAAGATGACGGATTGTTTGATGCATATGCTGTGGTTTTGTTTTTGTTTTAGGTTTTTGTTTCGTTCTTACCTGCTGCGGATTTATATTCCGTTCCGTTTGTGTTTTATCCTGTTCAGAACAACCAGGTGAAGCAAAATGCTGGACGCTTTTTAAATAGTCTTCATCAAGTAATAATCTCAACGAATGACACAAAAGGAAAACTATATTCACTGTTCAAATTCCAAAAGGAAAAAAAAAAAACTAGTTAAAAAAAGTAAGAAATACATATTCCCTTGATGTATTTCAATTTTCAACCAGGGGATTTTTATTGACCTTTTTTTGTGGTTGTTAATAATATTGATAATTATAACAATAATATAATGTACTGTACCATCGATCTCTCTCCATTCCCTTCCTCATATAATAACATTTTGTTGATCATCAGTGTATTTCGGTAGTGTGTATAAATCGCAAATGACCTTGTAATTGAGTGCCGTCTTATGCTGGTGTAGTGATCTATACTCTTTGTTGCTCTCTTTCCCCCCCTTGTCTCTCCCCCTCTCTCTCCCTCTCTATCTATCTATCAATCTATCTATCTCCTAGTAATTAGTAGTAGATGTTTTGTAATAAACACTAAGAATAGATGTAGTTAATAGCATATTTAGGACCATTAAGGATAGAACTTTCTCTTATTATTAAGCAAAAAAATTGACTGATTTTTTTTTTAATAGCAGTTTGATAATTTTTCCTTTCTTTTATTTTATTTGTTTCGCTGCTCTCACATGGTTTCAACTAACCAAAGCTCTCACAGAAGAAATATAGAAAAGCAAATTGCTGTAAGACAGAATATTTAACGAGGCATTAATCGGATTCCCCCCCTTGAATGTTTAAGAAGGGGGTGTGCCATACTACCTTAAAAGCTAATGCTAGATATGCAAAACTTTTATTTTTAATTATTTTTTTAAAGAGGGACACAAGCTATAATTATGAAAAAGATGATTTTATTACATGAAAGAAAAATATTTTTTTAACAAGTTATAACAGATTAATAATAACATTAATCGTAATAATAGTAATAATACTCGTAATAGATATTAATAATAACTGTATAATATGTTTTGATGTTTGTACTCTTAAAATATCTCAGTGGTTCATGGCTCTACTATTTTGGATACTAATGTTTTTTTGTTTTTTTTCGTTTTTTTTATTAATGTGTCTGCCTAGATTCACTAATAATTACATTTTCTCTCATCAAAAACATTTGAGGATTTTGTGAATACATTTTTTTTTACACTCTTGAACTAAGTGAACCAGCTCTTTATCTTAATCAATACCCGGGTTGTACCCGACAAGTTAGCCGATTGTTTTGGTGTTTGTTTTCGTCTTTGGTCTCCCGCACCGGATCAGTTGTGAGTAGTGGAAACCCGCCTTTGATCCTTCCGGAGCTCCGCAGTCGGTGAAGTCTTATTTTGATTATCGTCGCCTTTGGTTATCGTGATTCCTAATTAGCAGCCTAGACGCCGGCCTTGGGCGGGGTCTCGGTGATGAGTCTGCTGCCGTGAGATCCTAATTTGGGATTTGAGATCGGGATTTTTAGCCGTTGTGGGTTTTAGAGTAAGTCGTATTTGGAGTCTTGCGGAGAGTCAGGGTGTAGACCACAGCCCGCGCGCAGTAACCTGTGGAGGAGGAGGAGGCCGGAAGGCTCGGCTGGCCTGCTGAGTTGAATGCTGAGGTAGGATGCGATGGCCTCGCAGGTGACATACGCTTTCTCTGTGGCGGACCTGCGTACCCTTCCCGAAACGCCTCGTCCGTCTCTCTGTTCTTCCGTAGTGGCCTGCGTTAGGAAGGTGGGGTTGCGTCTAATTATATTTCAGTCCAGCAATTGAAAAATGCAGGAAAAGGTATTTTTTCAATTCATGAAATGTATTTCAGCTGAAATACTTTTTAGTACAACACAGTTCAGATGGAATTGGCTTCAGCTGTTTTTGAGGTACTTTGTAAGAGCGTAATCATGAGCGAGGGAGAGTTTCGATAGAGTTTAGCTGCAGAACTTCTTTTGATTGATAAAATAAAAAAGGAGCCCATAAAAAGGGATCTCGGACTCCAGTCCTGGAGTTTTTAGGCGGTTTTACCTGTCCCAGCTCTTAAGTGCTTCATTTCAGTCATTATTTGGCTTGATCTAAGTTGCTACCAATTAAAAAAATAATAATAATAACCTGCAGACGCTGTGGCCCTCCAGGACTGAAGCTGGAGATCCCCTCATTACGGAGTTCATGAATACTCGCTCATAACTGTTCATTACAGTGGATTGGTGATTACTCTCTATGGTTGATGAGGATAAGGAGGAAGTTTATTCTCTGTGCGTGTACACTGTTTCTGATGCTTTTCTTATTGTCAGACAGTGTATTTCTCTAAAAGGATTTGTTAGTTGTTGGCCTGTGAGTAGACGAGTTGTATGCTAGCAGTTTGTAAGAGTCAAAGGTTGGTGCCCTTGGTAAATCTTCCATACCAAGTTTGGTTCTGATTAATCTAAAGGCTGGTGATCTCTTCAAGCAGTCCAAACTTTATAGATTTGTTTTATTTTATTTTTTATTAATTTGATCCTGTAGCTTGGACTTTAAGGTAGCATGGCTCTGTTGCTGTAATTATTATTATTATTATTATTATTATTATTATTTTTCCATTGTACAGCGGTTTACAGCTGATGAATGTCACACATCTTGCTAGACTAGTTAATTCATTTGGAATTGTTGGTTTAAATAAAGTTTTTTAAAAAAGAAAAAAAAAAACGACCTGGAAGGTGTGGGGCGAAATTGGGAGTGTCCTACCGTAACCGTATCCATTTAAACTTGAATTTGGAGGCAAGTGATGGGTAATGGTCAAGCAATCCTCATACATATACATTCATACATACACACACACACACACCCATACAAACACAAACACACATACACACATACATGCATACATACAGTACCCTCCAAAAGTATGGTAAAACAAAGTAACGGTAGAGTGAAATTTGTTATTTTTGCTATATACTTAAGGAATTTGGATTTTAGATCAAAAGATGAATACAAGAAGAAAGTACAGGTGTTTTATGGTATTTACATGCAAATATGTTTGCCATTTTACAGAAACAGCTGAGTTCCCCCCATTTTCAGATGTGCAAAATTAAATTAACAGATGAACTTAAAAGTAAATCAGTACATTGAAGTTTAAAATTTGGTTGCGTAGCCCTTGAATGCAATAACTGCATCAAGTCCACGACCCATTGACTTCACCAAACATTCCGTATCTTCTTCGGAGATGCTTTTCCTGGCCTTCACTACAGCCACTTTCTGAAGATCATTGTTTCGGGGGGTTTCTGTCTTTACCAAATGCTGCTTGATTGGACTATAATGGCTGACATAAGTGGCTGACTTGGTTCGAAATTTTCTGCTTTTTCCCACTGATGAATGCTTTGGTTGCATTGTCAGTGTGTTTGGGCTCATTGTCTTGCTGCAGGATGAATCCCCAGCCAATGAGGTTGGAGGAATTTCTTTGTAAACACAGCCAGCCAAAATCTGTCTGTACACTTCCGAATTCATCCTGCTGCCATCTTCCATTGCATCATCAATGAAGACAAGTGAGCCTGTTCCAGAAGCAGCCATACATGCCCAGGCCATGACACTACCTCCTCTATATTTCACAGATGAAGTAGTATGCTTTGGACGATGTGCCCTTCCTTGCTTACTCCACACTTTTGGTTTTCCATCGCTTTGGTAAAGGTCTATTTTGGTCTCATCTGTCCATAGAACTTCTGGCTCATCTCTGTATTTTTTTTTTTTTTTTGGCAAATTCTAATCTGACCTTTAAATTCTTGCTGCTGATGGGAGGTTTGCATCTTGCAGTGTAGCCTCTATAATTTTGATCTCAAAGTCTTCTGCGTACAACTTGCGATATTTTCACCCCTGCCATCTGGAGATTGCTGGTGATGTCACTTTTAGACATCCCGATAGCTGTTTTTCTTTACAGCTGTTAGAATTCCTCTGTCTTCAGCTGCAGTTGTCTTCCTTGGCCAACCGGTACGGTGTTTATTTCTGAGTACACCAGTGGTTTCTTTATTTTTCAAGACTTTCCAAACTGCTGTACTTGATATACCCAGTTTTTATCCTTCTTAATGAATTCTTCTGTCCTCTCAGCTTACGGATTTGTTGTTTTTCAGACATAGGTAATTCTCTTCATGATGGTGTGTGCCTTCTGAATCCTTATGGGGTCTCCACAGATGAAAATAAAAACTAAGTGAAAACTAAGACTAGACACTCACTGGCATTGTATGTGTGAACAACCAATCCAAAAGGAAACACCAACAGTTAACAACAGTTAATACCTGTCTGTCATCCGTCAGCATACTTTTTCTCAGCTGAAAATGGGGGGGGGGGTGGAACACAAAAACAGCTGTTTCTGTAAAATGGTAAAACATATACACGTGTAAATACCATGAAATAAAAACTTACTGTTCTTTTGTTTCATATTCATTTTTTGATCTCAAATTGCCTAGTATATAGCACAAATACCCGATTTCACTCTACAGCTCATACTACATGAATTTGGAGAGCACGGTGTAATCTACTGTGTATATGTGTGCGCATGTGAGTGTGTCCATGTTGGCCGACACGCATTCTTGTATGTTAGACTATGTAAAATCCCCCTTCTGTCCTTTTTCAAAGGTCTCCAACGAACCCTAGGGCACATTAACGGCCGATGTCAGAATGTCCTGTAATGTTATGAGGGTTTCTAAGGCAACGTCGCCGTGCCGACGCATTTGAAATGCAGAGCGGTTACACAGCGACGCGACGACGCTACAGTTCACATCGTACATGGCCCACAGCGGCCAGGCTCGACTGGGCCAGTGGGCCGCCTTGACTGCAGCATGTCCGTTTACCCGATAAACAAATAGCCTGAAACAGAGCACCACTTGTCACAAACACATACATACATGAATTGACTACGGTTTTACAGAAATTGGGTGTGTGTACAGTAAGGGGTTGGGGAGGGGGGGGGGGGGGGGGTGAAATGAAATGTCTTTTTCATCTGATTCCGCCAGAATAAAATAACACTATTCTGAGGATTGCCTTGGCCATTCTTAACACTTGCCCATTTTTTAATGTTAAAAGACTTTTTACGGCGAAGAACTGACTGAATCGAATGACTTCTGGAAGCATCTTCCAGGTCTTATTGTATGGCTTGCTCAAGCCCTGTTGTAAAATAAAAAACTAAGTGGATGGGGGTCTCTCACATCTCAGATGTGGAAAGTATAATTTTATATTTGTATTTTCAAATAATAAAAAAAAATGTTTGTGAAAGGTTTCCATCCTCTACTGTGGTCCAGAAATCGATGTGTTTGTCTGGAAAAATAAAATAAACCGTTTTGAACTGTTTCATTGATTGTTTCCTTCCCCATGTGAACTGAATGGTAAGTAGTAATAATTGTATTATAATTACAGAAAATGGTCTCATAACTTGTCGCAAGAGTGCACCCTCATACAGACAGTGTCTCCAGAAAATATTCACCCCCCAAGCCAACCCCCCCCCCCCCTCCCCTGCCCCCAAACCAAACTTTGACCTGTTACACCTTTACAAATTTAATGCGCTGAAATTTATTTTCCCCTTTAGCTTTAAACTTAGGTAATTGGTTGGAACAAAAACCAGCATGCGGACTAGCCTTCCAGGACCGGAGTTGTGCACCCTTGATCGAGCCACACTCCCAAATCTGTGACATGCTGTAGATGCTGACATTTCTCTTTCATTTTAACCAGTGAACACTTCAACTCTGTCAGTGCTGTAGCCGGTAGCCTGTTGGTCACTTTTCTGACAGGTAAGGTACCCTTGTCATCCAGTTTGGTAATGCAGCCTGATCTTGGTAGTGTCTGTGGTTGTGGCATGATTTGCCATTTTTGTACAGTAGGCTTAACGGCGCCCCTGGGAAGGTTCAAAACTTAACCAGTCTTTTTTTTTGGCAGGCCTTCTGCATATTAAACGTCCTCACAAGTTCATCTTGCATTTCCACGGGCAGTGTCTTCTTGGGGGCGTGACTGATTTGAGCTGCTGTTTCAGTTGAGATATCGCCGAGTTGGTGGTATTAATTCTGAACCCAGGTGCATTCGAAAACAACCCTTTCAATGAGTATGTGTCAACTAAGTAATTTTTGTGTTTTTATACGTAATATAATTCTGCAGACAAGCATGCAGGCAGTGTCTTAAGATCTTATGATCGGTCTTACTTCAGATCAGATTGAAAGAAAATGGTTTTATTATCAAATTGTATCATAAACGGTGGCTTCAGAAAACCATGATTAAGTAGTTGTTTATAAAATCCCACTTTGACATGCACAAGAGCATATCTATGTTAAGTTTATTCTCAATATAAGTTCATTACCATTGGGTTATGTGGAGGTACTGCATGTTTGAGGGCTGTGCATGAAGTGTGCTATATTCTCGGTTTTTGAAATAGAACTTAACTCATCATCAATTCAAACACAAAGAATGCAAGAAATGTTAAAATGTGACCTTATTTAGAGGAAAATGGCTGCTATTGGCATTCACAGAGGGTAATTGTATGTTCAGTGTGAGTTCAAATTGAAGCTCATTTGAGATTTATATATCACAGGTGTTAAGGTGCAAGATACCTTAAGCACCATTTCTGGTCTCCATTTTATGAATCAAGTATAAGCATAACTTGGGAAACTATTTTATGTTTAAATCCAAGGAAATGTTTTATAAATGAGGCCCCAAATCCGTTTCTTTGCCCTTTCTATCCTAGTTATCTGCACAATAAATTAATTAGCAGGTAGTGTTAGCGTAACACAGTAAAGCAACACAGAACATGCTCTAAAATCTTTGCGCTAACCATACATTAAAAATAATTGGCTAGCAGCAACATCTCCGGGAGTTAATAAAAAAAAGTGCTTGCTCACCTCACAAAGGGGTGAACATCTAAATTAATTTTAAGCTGATGCTCAACAGATTTTTCCTCTGAAAATGTAAAAACGTAATGTAAATCTAAAAATAAATGATGGAAATGAAATCTTTTATTCACTGAGTGATTTTACTGAAAATTTTCCACAAAAATGCTTTGCTATGGAGTAAGGATATTCGATGCATGTTTGAGATTTGAGTCACAATTCTTTGGCTCTGTTGATCCTTTAGGCACCGTGAAACAATGTACTAGCAGCATCTTGGCATTGTTATACTCCTTGAAGGATGATCTAAATGCAACACCGTACGAGCAAAATATAGCAGGGAGAGAACGCAGGTAGGATCTCGACAAGCAAGAGGAGGCGACATTCCCGTTCTTTTCCCGTGCGTGCGTACACACGGCTGCCTGCCTTGCATGCGCGTTCACACACGACGCGCAGAGCGGGCTGCTGCTAGCCGACCTCGCTGTCCGAGCTCAATCAGCTACCATTTATTACCCGCGATGAAAAATGCGCTACGTGGCGTCAGCAAAAATTAATGTCTCTCTTTTTTTTTTTTTTTTTGAGTCCTTGTCCCAATTTCCACGTTGGGGGAGAGATTACCCGACAGGACCGAAGGCCTGACAGCTTTTTGTAAATGTGCAGGAATCCATCTACCTGCTGTTTCCTCTCCCTCTCCCTCTCCCTCTCTCTCCCTCTCTCTCTCTCTCTATCTCTCCCCCTCTCTCTCTCTATCTCTCCCCTCTCTCCCTCTCTCTCTCTCTTTCTCTCTCTCTCTCTCTCCCTCTCCCTCTCTCTCTCCCCCTCTCTTTCTCTCCCTCTCTCTCTCCTCTCTCAATTTCAATTTCAAAGTGCTTTATTGGCATGACAAATATAGGCACTTGTGTTGCCAAAGCAGTGGTTATAACATACAACTATATACAATTAATCCGTTATATAAAAAAATAAATAAAAAAAATATATACAAAAATATCAGTAAGTGATGTTAGGTGTGTGTGTGTGTGTCTGACTATCTGTGTGTTGTGTGCATGAGTGAATATTATGTGTCTGCTTGTACGTGTGTATGCTGTGTGTAAATGTGTGCATGAGGTGGTCACACATTGTCCCTCAGAGTATGGCAAGAGAACACAAATTGTGCTGCTAGTATGCAGCAGCCTTTTTCTTCTCCTAATAGGTAGGGTAATCTATCGTCATTGGGTATATCATTGAATTGGGGACATTTCTGGATTATTTTTTGGTAGAATTTTTGGCGAATTTGGTCAAATTTTGTGCATTCCATTAGGAAGTGTTTTTCCGTTTCAATTTGGTTGCCTTTGCATTGTTGGCACAATCTTTTTTCTTCTGGCAACCATGATTTTCTGTGCCTGCCAGTTTCTATGGCTGCTCGCTGAGTCTGTACCTCGTCAAGGTGGTTCTCAGTTTTTTGTCAGTAACTGTGGTCAGGTAGTTCGCTACAGCATACTGTCTTTTTAGGGCCAAATAACATTTCATTTTACTTTGCAATTTTGTTTTAGTTTCCCAGTAGGTTATATAATTCTGCTTTAAGCTGTGTTGCAATTTGGTTTATTCTAATTATGTTTGTAGTTTTGTTCTGATCCTGAGCAGGTGAGGTGTTAGTGTGTGTTAGTGTATGTGGGGAACTAAGGCTCAGGACCAGCTGAGTGAGGGGATTGTTTGCTTTGCTCAACTCTTGGTATTGCAGGGCTTTGTATTGATGTGAGTGGGGGTCACTTTGTTTTAGGTGCTTCCAAAATTTGATTGACCTTTTTTTTTAATAAGTAATGGGTATTGGCCTAATTCTGCCCTGCATGCATTGTTTGTTGTGTTTCTATGTAATTTCAGGATATGCTTACAGAATTCTGCATGCAGGGTTTCAATTGGATGTTTGTCCCATTTGCCAAATTCTTGACTGATGAGTGGACCCCACACTTCACTGCCATAAAGAGCAATTGGTTCGATTACAGCTCCAAAGATTTTAAGCCAAATTCTAATTGGAATCTCTACACAAATTTGTCGTTTTATGGCGTAAAAGGCCCTGCGTGCTTTCTCCCTTAGTTCATTCACTGCAATGTTGAAGTTTCCTGTAGAACTCTCTCCCTCTCTCTCTCTATCTCTCCCTCTCCCCCTCTCTCTCTCTCTATCTCTCTCCCTCCCTCTCTCCCCCTCCCCCCGCCCCCGTCTTGCAGGCGAGAGGACCGCTCTTAATGCACGTCTTCGTACCGTAACACCGCCTCGCGACGCCCCCATAGGCATGCTGGGAGGGCAGGTCTATTTGGCGGGCCGTTTTTCCCAGAGAGTCGGCCCCCTCTCTGTGAGTGAGCAGGCTTGCTCGGGTCCCACAGCCCAACCCCCCTTTCTTTGGCGGTGTTTTCAGCTGGCTTCGCATCATCGCACTCGTGTTAATAAAAGGCCAGTGTTCACTGTGGGCCAAACCCATGATATAAACGCTGCCCTTCTGTACACATTGTAACGGGGGTGGATCAAACGGAATTGGCTCGGATCTGCATGCGTGCCGCTCAGTAAAACAGAGGGGAGAACACCTCAGCTACTCGTACCAGGTTGTTCCAGGCCAACTTCAGCACTTCGGTGGTTGTTTCTGACATCAATTGCAATTACTATGACATCAGTTATGTTCGTCTAGAATCAGGTATTTTTTTACACGTCAGGCCTAAAATATTACTGCCACGCCTCTTTGTTCACTTTTAAATGTTTAGCTTTAATTTTTCTTATTTTTTGTGTGTCATGTTTCAAGGTCAGAGTTTAGATGCCGGACTTCTGTGGTCCCTGTGTTTTAAATGTGCGCTTATAGACTATTGGGACAAATGCTCCTTACACACATTTAATTGCTAAAAAAATTATTGCTGGCCAAAATGTTAACATTTTAATAATAATAATAATAATAATAGTAGTAATAATAGTATCTACTGTACTTTCACTGCAGAGGACCTGATGTGCTGCAAAGATGGAATAAAAAACACGCAGCAAGACCAAGAGCGTCCCCGACGGCTTCTAGGAACACTCCAATCAGACCCCTCGTTAACACCTGCCTCTTCCCACCATCAGAACGGCTCGCTAATTAGGATTAAATACACCCAATCAGCCGCGCGAGCAGGGCCCTCCACAAGAGGCGTGACACGCGCGCGTCTTATTGGCTCGGGTTCAAACGGCGCGGAGCCCGCTCACACGCTGGGCTTTCAGACGGGGGGAGAATTTAAACAAACAAACCCAATCTGCACCACTTCTGACTCGAGATCTTCATCATTTGCTCCGGATTACTGAAGGTGCGCTACGGAGCAAATATGGGGGTCTGTGTCTCAGACGTGACAGAAAATAAAATGCACTATTTGGTTGTACTGGTATGAGCAGATAAAAGCTGAAGACAGTTGTCACTGTGTTAGCCTGATGTTGAGATTTTGGTTGATATGATGAGATGACGTACACAGAGGGGTGACTCGTCCGATGCGCTGCTTCTGTGAATTAAATAAAGATTTAATGTTCAAAAAAAAAGCCCAATCAACAGACATCTGAACCTCTTATTTTAATTTAGAATTTTTGCAAGCCAGACACACAAAGCTATATTAACCAGAGAGAAAGTGCTCTGTGCTTCATTAAGTGAGCAGGATGAAAGATTTAGTTACATAAAATTTCGAATATTTTTCCATCGCACTGTACATTCATCTCTGTGCTCATCTACATGAATGTGGTAAGCTGGATGCATTTGTGCTATAATCTCAAATAGGGAGCTATCATCATCAACCAATATGGCCAGACAGATATTGACAATTTATATTAGCCCCATAATTTTCATATTGTGGACGCCTGTTGAAAATAAAATGTATAAATACAATAGGATGTTTAATCTTTGTACACAGTCAGAATTACGCAGATTTATCACAGTGGTGCCAATTCATTCCTTGTATTGAGGCAGTAAAGATGTCACTGGAAGGGCCGACCTAGCCCAGGTACTTAAGCATGCTGCTCTACATTACTATTATTGCAGCTGTTGTCATTACATTACATTACGTTTTATTTTATTTGGCAGGCGCTCATTGAAGGACTACAGAACTACAGGCCTGATAAGGTAGAGTTCTCATTAAGTATCTGGTGTCCATAGCCATGAACATCAAGTCTAGTTCACCCACTAAGCAAAGACTTAGTCAGGAAAGTTATGGCGAGTCAAACTGGAAGTGAGGCATGACTACGAGAGATATGATAAAAAGCTACAACATCAAGATGATAGTACAAATGCAACACGAAAGTGTGAGATGAAGATACAAGTTACATTACATTACAGGCATTTAGCAGACACTCATCGCAGGTTCGATTCCCGGGTACAACACTGCCACTGAGCAAGGTATTTAACCTGCATTGCTTCAGTATATATCCAGCTGTATAAATGGAGGCACTGTAAATTCTATGTAAAAAATCCAGAACGACGTGCACAATTTTTTTACATAGAATTTACAGTGCCTCCATTTATACAGCTGGATATATACTGAAGCAATGCAGGTTAAATACCTTGCTCAATGGTAGGATGGCAGTGTTGTACCCAGGAATCGAACCTGCGACCTTTAGGTCATAATATCAGTTCTGCGCTGCTGCCGCAAGTATAACACGAAAGGGCTAGGAGGTAAAGATCCAAGGATACAAGTGATATAAGACAGTGATCCGAAGATTGGGGATAACCCTGCAGAGGGGTGGTGGTAGAGTCGTCATTTTGAGAACAGTGTACCATGCCATAATCAAATACTTTTACACAAACAAAATTTAGTTACTAAAAGTAGAACTTCAATTTTTACCAGTAAATAAGGTTTGACAATACCTATGCCTGCCCACCGAGACCAAGTCTGCTCTGAGGTAATTTCTTAATTTGTGTGCTTTTCCAAATGCGTAAAAGAGAAATTTCTCTCCCGCGACCGCGCCGAATTGACTCTGCGCGGCAAAACGCACTCAATCTATAGCTGTCAAAGTGCCTCGTGTGATCCGCCATCCGAACGGCTTGGCGATGCGCAGAATTACCAATGTCAGTTTTAATGTGACATCGCAATTTACATCACACGCCGTGCTCACGAGCTGTTTTTTTTTTTTGTTGTTGCGCGGTTTGCACGGTTAATGGTGAAACGGTATTTGAGTTATAATCTGGCGGGCGCGAAGAGTAATCGAGCCACTCTCGCAATCAGGACGCAGTGGTGCGGCAGGTGACATCTCGTGCCCAAAAAAAAAAAAAAAAAAAAGACTAAGTTTCTGAAGTTGTGCCGACGGATTTCGCATGCAAATTTGCAGCGTGCAAGCAAGGGCATTGTGCATTTTCATAAAACTCAAAAAATGGGGTGGGTTTTGGGGGAGTTGCTGTTTGATCTTGGCACTCATTACAGCACTCGAAGGGGCAGGGTTTGTGGCTTAATTGTCAGTTACAGATCCATTTGACTTCGACCAGATGGACAGAACCGTTTTTAGCCAGGGGCGAATTTTCCACAGCATGTTTATGCTTTCTGAGGGAAATCCAGAGGCAGATAATGATTCCCATAGTGTTCAGGTGCACCAGATAATGATTCCCATAGTGCTCAGGTGCACCAGAATGATTCCCATAGTGCTCAGGTGCACCAGAATGATTCCCATAGTACTCAGGTGCACCAGAATGATTCCCATAGTGCTCAGGTGCACCAGAATGATTCCCATAGTGCTCAGGTGCACCAGAATGATTCCCATAGTGCTCAGGTGCACCAGAATGATTCCCATAGTGTTCAGGTGCACCAGAATGATTCCCATAGTGTTCAGGTGCACCAGAATGATTCCCATAGTGCTCAGGTGCACCAGATAATGATTCCCATCGTGCTCAGGTGCACCAGATAAGTGTTTTTCTGTGGAAAAGAGATGCTGCAATACGGTCATCACAGGGACTGCTTAACCCCTTCGCACAGATGCCAAAATCGGGGCAATCCTCACCCATTTAGGGGGTGTTCTGTTTGACTCTATAACTCCTGATGTGGGCATCACAGAGACTGTGGCTTAAATTAAGCAGGCCTCCTGTACCATTTGCAATACTAATTTAGATGAGATTATATTCATAATTTAGGTTGAAATACAGTGCTGTAAATTGCAAGTTGTTCTCCTTCAGTTTGAAATTAAATACTGAGATCACACACAGAGTTTTCAGTGCCAGGGGTGAGATACCAGGAAGCAGGGAATGATTTACAATCGGCAGTACTGCACCCTCTCACACGATTAAACACGGTTTTAACAAAACAGAGTGGGGATAGGGTCAAGGGAGCTAGTGGCGAGCTAGAAGGATAATTCTGGTTTTTTTTTCAACCTGTGTCATTTTTATAGTAGGCCTATTTTCAGTAATTCCTATCCTAGAAGTGTTTTTTTTTTTCTTAGCTGCTTCATTATGACATCTATGGGGCATATCAAGATACAGGTTCAATTTACCTCAGTCCAGTTCATCTAAACCTCTTATTTGGAAGTGTATTTTTTATGATTTAAAAAGATTATATAAAAAATGTAAAAGTGATTGAAACTTTTTACAATTATTACCAAGACACCAACCCTAGTGACGCCACTGATGGGAAATATATTGTAATATTTAAGATTACAGGTAAGAAGGATAGGCTATATAAATGTTTCGACACCCCCGATCTGTTGTTTTTACCTCTTTTGGGGGGGTCCAAGTTTTAATTGGGGGGGTCAGACCCCCTCAATCCCCCTTGTAATTCGAACACTGGGATACACTGCAAACCATCGGATGTCCTCATAGTTTCCCTTAATGGCACCTGTTACCATGAAATTTGGACTGGATTTCGTGTTCATTTGATAGCCAAGACCTATGGCTGATACATACAGCATGTTACAGGCAAAAACGTCGGTTTTTCAATATTTGGACTGTTTTTTTGTTTTTGTTTTTTTTAATGGAGGAAATTACCACATAGCCAACAGCCAAAAACTACAGGTTCTCAGCTTCATTTTGATGTATAGGTTGCGGGGGTTTGAAAGAAATCCAGCTGCCACGCCAGGCTTTTGTCTCGCTAGCTCCCGCACCTGACGCCTCCTCCTCCTCGATGCGAGAGTTTCCCCGAGTGATAGCCGGGAATGGTCAGCTCTCAGCCCTCTGCCTGCTGTGCGCTGCCTCGGTGGGGGCGACTACAGAATATAGCGATCACATTTCAAAAATGCGTAGTAAATTAAAGAACTAGTTAGCGAAATCAAAGTCCTATGTTGCAAACAGAATGGGCATTTTTATCTTGTGGCCATTATCCACAATGATATGAATCGATTTGAAGAAACATACTTAATGGCTGAAGCACAGAACGTATTTATTAAATGTTTTGCAGCGCAGTGCCTCAAAGTTTGTTGGTGTGTGTGTGTGTGTGTGTGTGAGAGAGAGAGAGAGAGAGAGAGAGAGAGTGATACCAACAATGACTATGAGAGCTCTACCACTGAGCCACCAATGCTCTAAAATGTAGAAATAACTGCTTAAGTTAAATGAACATTAGACATCTAAAAACTAACACCTGAAAAGAGAAGCAGTGTTTCTTTTTCCTGAAAGAAAAGATATTTCCCCCATTAGCCCTATTTCACTTAGGGTTAGTCTATCAAACAGATTGCATTTAGGCTATGAATCTAAAAACATGCTGGGTAGGTAGAAGCTATTATTACCCGTGACAATCTTTTCTTGTTTTGTGCCAGTATCCTTGCAATTAAGTCGTCATCTTTTGTGGGTGCTGGTGCTGCACTTGCCCTCCTAAAACTAGGCGGACGCCTTGGCCTGGCGTTACTTTCACTCTGCAAATAAGTTAATAACGTTTGAAGATGATCATCTGAATGAACACAGGCTAACAGTAATGTTAGCTAACATTGACCATGGTAGACTTGATTGCTGTTTAGGAGAATACCTGTTTCGTCGCTGTTCCACTGCAACTGATCGGCTTGACATCTCTCTTTAGTTTACAACTTTGAAAAAGAAACTCACGTTTAGCTTTGTAGTTTATGCAGAGCAAGTCAGTTAAAAGTTTGTAATGAATTTAATCAATCATACAAAAACAAACTGCGTGTGACTGGACATCAGCTGTTGATTCTACCAAGTGTTTTGATTGTAAAATGATGTAGGGACAGAGGAACGCTACAACACTTCTCTTCATTGCTGCCATTGTTTTTGGAGGCGATTAAGCTAACCGGTAATGAGAGACCCCTACATCTGGTTTACATACCCGGAAATGTGAAATAGGCCTATCGGCGGGCTAATGCTGGCTATGTTCATGACATAAAATGGCCACCATGAGTAGTCTTGCTGTAGTGTTGTGACTACATTCACTATACAAGCATTACATTACATTTACATTACAGGCATTTGGCAGACGCTCTTATGTTATACACGTACAACAAAGTGTATAACCATAACCAGGAACAAGTATGACGAAACCCCTAGAGAGAAGTACCAGTCCAAGTGCAGGGAACAACCACATAGTTGAACTTGGACCCTGAAGGTTAAACTGATTAACACTAACACAACGAGAACGGCAACAACGCAATCTATGGAAAAAATACAAGCAGTAGTTAAGACAGTTAATGCACCTAAGTCACCTACGAAACAGCTGCCTAGTTACAACCCTAAGCTTACAGTCATTTACAGGGGGGTAGGGAGGGATGGGGAGAGGTGCAGCCTGAAGAGGTGAGTCTTCAGTCGTCGTTTGAAATGGGTCAAGTAAGTAGCAGAACCTCTACATGATTACTATTTAAAAGTCTGTGTAGTGAAGCAGTAGTGTTTTGACAACTTATTCATTACTAACACCAAGTAGCAAAACACTCTGCTTGATTACTACTGGAAACACTATTGTTTTGCTACAGAACTCTACAAAAATCTACTGGTGTATCGTCAGTAGTACATAAACCATACATTCACTGCACAATTCCTACATGTCACTACATAGCCTCTACCCACACAAATAGGTTTTGTGTAGTGATTTCAGTACTTTTTAATGAGGGAAGACCCTCTGAAACGGGGTTTGAATGCCAGTTAATTAAAAGTTTGCCGTCACCTGTCACTTAGTCAATATTACCATTCTTGGTTTTAGGTCAGAATGGTATCACGGCATGCTTGTTATCCCTTGTTATCATTCACAAACCTACGGATGAAAATGCGTCCAGTAGCCATGAGTTAAAGACGGAACGCCTATTCAACTTTCCAAATAAAGGACGATTCCGATTTGCGGGATGCTAGGCAACCGTAAATTAAGCTAGCAAAAGTAACTATAAATGTGCTTCAGTGTTGCCATCCGTTGTGGATTCAAAAAGTAAAACCCGGACCGGATTTAAAAAAAAACCGGACTGGATTCAAAAAGGAAAACCCGGACCGGATTTTAAAAAAAACCGGACTGGATTCAAAAAGGAAAACCCGGACCGGATTTTTAAAAAAACCGGACTGGATTCAAAAAGGAAAACCCGGACCGGATTTTTAAAAAAACCGGACTGGATTCAAAAAGGAAAACCCGGACCGGATTTTTAAAAAAAACCGGACTGGATTCAAAAAGGAAAACCCGGACCGGATTTTTAAAAAACCGGACTGGATTCAAAAAGGAAAACCCGGACCGGATTTTTTAAAAAACCGGACTGGATTCAAAAAGGAAAACCCGGACCGGATTTTTTAAAAAACCGGACTGGATTCAAAAAGGAAAACCAGGACCGGATTTTCAAAAAAACCGGACTGGATTCAAAAAGGAAAACCCGGACCGGATTTTTAAAAAAACCGGACTGGATTCAAAAAGGAAAACCCGGACCGGATTTTTTTAAAAACCGGACTGGATTCAAAAAGTAAAACCCGGACCGGATTTTAAAAAAAACCGGACTGGATTCAAAAAGTAAAACCAGGACCGGATTTTTAAAAAAACCGGACTGGATTCAAAAAGGAAAACCCGGACCGGATTTTTTAAAAAACCGGACTGGATTCAAAAACAAAACCAGGACCGGATTTTTTAAAAAACCGGACTGGATTCAAAAAGGAAAACCCGGACCGGATTTTAAAAAAACCGGACTGGATTCAAAAAGTAAAACCCGGACCGGATTTTTTAAAAAACCGGACTGGATTCAAAAAGTAAAACCAGGACCGGATTTTTAAAAAAACCGGACTGGAATCAAAAAGTAAAACCCGGACCGGATTTTTTTAAAAACCGGACTGGATTCAAAAAGGAAAACCCGGACCGGATTTTTAAAAAAACCGGACTGGATTCAAAAACAAAACCAGGACCGGATTTTTTCAAAAACCGGACTGGATTCAAAAAGGAAAACCCGGACCGGATTTTAAAAAAAACCGGACTGGATTCAAAAAGGAAAACCCGGACCGGATTTTAAAAAAAACCGGACTGGATTCAAAAAGGAAAACCCGGACCGGATTTTTTAAAAAACCGGACTGGATTCAAAAAGGAAAACCCGGACCGGATTTTTTAAAAAACCGGACTGGATTCAAAAAGTAAAACCCGGACCGGATTTTTAAAAAAACCGGACTGGATTCAAAAACAAAACCCGGACCGGATTTTTTAAAAAACCGGACTGGATTCAAAAAGGAAAACCCGGACCGGATTTTCAAAAAAACCGGACTGGATTCAAAAAGGAAAACCCGGACCGGATTTTTAAAAAAACCGGACTGGATTCAAAAAGGAAAACCCGGACCGGATTTTTAAAAAAACCGGACTGGATTCAAAAAGTAAAACCCGGACCGGATTTTTAAAAAAACCGGACTGGATTCAAAAACAAAACCCGGACCGGATTTTTAAAAAACCGGACTGGATTCAAAAAGTAAAACCCGGACCGGATTTTAAAAAAACCGGACTGGATTCAAAAAGGAAAACCCGGACCGGATTTTTTAAAAAACCGGACTGGATTCAAAAAGGAAAACCCGGACCGGATTTTTTAAAAAACCGGACTGGATTCAAAAAGGAAAACCCGGACCGGATTTTTAAAAAAACCGGACTGGATTCAAAAAGGAAAACCAGGACCGGATTTTCAAAAAAACCGGACTGGATTCAAAAAGGAAAACCCGGACCGGATTTAAAAAAAAACCGGACTGGATTCAAAAAGGAAAACCCGGACCGGATTTTTTAAAAAACCGGACTGGATTCAAAAAGTAAAACCCGGACCGGATTTTAAAAAAAACCGGACTGGATTCAAAAAGTAAAACCAGGACCGGATTTTTAAAAAAACCGGACTGGATTCAAAAAGTAAAACCCGGACCGGATTTTTTTAAAAACCGGACTGGATTCAAAAAGGAAAACCCGGATCGGATTTTTAAAAAAACCGGACTGGATTCAAAAACAAAACCAGGACCGGATTTTTTCAAAAACCGGACTGGATTCAAAAAGGAAAACCCGGACCGGATTTTTAAAAAAACCGGACTGGATTCAAAAAGGAAAACCCGGACCGGATTTTCAAAAAAACCGGACTGGATTCAAAAAGGAAAACCCGGACCGGATTAAAAAAAAAACCGGACTGGATTCAAAAAGGAAAACCCGGACCGGATTTTTTAAAAAACCGGACTGGATTCAAAAAGTAAAACCCGGACCGGATTTTTAAAAAAACCGGACTGGATTCAAAAAGTAAAACCAGGACCGGATTTTTTTAAAAACCGGACTGGATTCAAAAAGTAAAACCCGGACCGGATTTTTTTAAAAACCGGACTGGATTCAAAAAGGAAAACCCGGACCGGATTTTTAAAAAAACCGGACTGGATTCAAAAACAAAACCAGGACCGGATTTTTTCAAAAACCGGACTGGATTCAAAAAGGAAAACCCGGACCGGATTTTTAAAAAAACCGGACTGGATTCAAAAAGGAAAACCCGGACCGGATTTTAAAAAAAACCGGACTGGATTCAAAAAGGAAAACCCGGACCGGATTTTTTAAAAAACCTGGACTTGGATTCCCTGCTTTGCAGACTGAGCTGCGATCAGCAGCCCAGCCCACCTGGGTCCCTGCCCCAAGGACTGACCTGAGATCGGCAGCTGCATTTTCTCATCTTGTCCATTCATCTTCACTTCATGTGAGAGCACACAAGAAAGCACGCACATATGTAGGTGTGTATGTATGTATGTACACTATATGACCAAAAGTATCTGGACACTCCTTGGTCTGAGGCTGTTTTTTCATGCTTAGGCTAGGCCTCTGTTCCAGTGAAGGCAAATCTTAATGCTACAATCACATTCTAGATGATTCTGTTCATCCCCAACAGTGTGGGGCAGGGCAACATTGGGCACATAGTGCACATAGCACATAGGGCACATAGCGAGGCCCATATAGAAAGGGTTTTGTCGACAACGGCATGGAAGAACTCGACTGGCCTGCACAGAGCCCTGACCTCAACCCCATCCAACACATTTGGGATCAACTGGAAAGCCAATTGTGAGTCAGGCCTAATTGCCCAATCAGTGTCCAACCTCACTAATGCTCTTCTGGCTGAATCGAAGCACATCCCTGCAGCAAAGCTCCATCATCTAGTATCTAGTAACTCTTCACAGAAGCATGGAAGATGTTACAGCAGCAAAGGGTGGACCAACTCCATATTAATGCCCATAATTTTGGGTTAGATGTCAGGTGTGCATTTACTTTTGGCCATGTAGTGTTTCTACACACATATTTATTTACGTACGTATGTGTGTATGACATGAGTGCTGAGTTCAACGAGCGAAGGTGAACGCACAAAGACAGATGTTAGCAGCCACTGAGAAGCCTACCTTACGCACGTTGACATTAGAACACACACCCACACACACAACAGGAAACATGCAGTTTACTTGTGCATATATTCACATGCGTACTGAAGGGCATGAGGCCCAGTGTACTCTGTCCCGCCTTAAAGCCTGTGTTCAAACTTTCCAGGGGCTTAATGGCTCTCAATAGAGCTTCAATAGCTTTATCAAGTTCAGTTATATAAACTACAATCCCTGGGGAACACCGTTTCCCACAACACTATGCTCAAATTCCGTTCCTCTTGTTGCTATTTCAAATCAAGTTCAATTTCAATCAAACCTAACTCTAATCCTTTTAGCTTTAGCTGTTCATTTGGGACTTTCTCACTGTTTAGAAAATCTAAAGATATATCATCATATCCCCAGGCTGAGTCACAGAAATTAATTATTCTTCATTTGTCAAGGATTTATTTAGCCGGCTGTCCATAAAGGCAATATTTGGCATTCCTGACAATGCTGTTTTTCCAGGATAAAGTTTGACTAACCACAGACCTGATTTTATTTGAAACACAACTTTAACCAACAGAAACCAACAGACTTGTCACACAGTAAAATGTCTGCTGTTAATTCAACTCTAACAGAACGTTTGGTCCCAATGGGGGACTTGAATTAATGCTGGACATTTCGCATTAAAGATTTTTCTTTTCCAAAGTGTACCGAAGATTACATAAAGATTTTTGTTAATAGTTTGTAAATAGCTTGGTCTTTGACTGCTCTTGGATATATGACTCTGCTTCTGCTGTTTTTCTGACATATTTACCCATTTTAATAATTCACCATCTCCTATCTCTACCATCTAAAACTTCCTGGGTGCTGCAAATAACCATTTGCATATTTGAGACTTTTCTTCTGCCATTACATTGAGAAATTTGGTTTTCGAAAACACGCACAGGCATATGTAAACACACAAATATGCACAAAAATGTATACTCCTGTGGACAGAAACACATGCAAATGATGTACATGTACCCAATACACAGACACGTACACAGTGCCGGACCGGGGGGGGTAATAATGGTGGAATCATTTAAATAGAATCTACACCACAATAAGCATCTGCCCTTCAATTAGCCAC
The DNA here is from genome assembly GCF_013347855.1 of Anguilla anguilla. Taxonomy (NCBI): domain Eukaryota; kingdom Metazoa; phylum Chordata; class Actinopteri; order Anguilliformes; family Anguillidae; genus Anguilla; species Anguilla anguilla. The sequence continues at coordinate 9,750,482 of NC_049212.1, forward strand.
AACTGACCTGTCCTCTCTGAACTGTGCTACACGCGTTCTTTCAACAGCAGCAGATCTAGGGAAACCAAGGACTACAGCACCACCTAGAGGCCGCAACTGCAAAAATCTCACAGTTTGAAGCCATTATTCAAGTGACATTTTCCATTCAATCATTACTTCAGGACTGGAAGTCAATACTACCTGATCCCAGTTTCTGCCAATGTTGCCATGAAGCAGATTGCGTGTGTGTGTGTGTGTTTGTGTTTCTGTGTGTGCACGTGTATGCATATGCATGTACGTGTCTATCAAATTGGACGTACACTTAAAACAAAGAGAGCGTTGAGAAACATTATTTTTAAATGATCAGTACGGGTAGTAGTTATCCTAGGTGTTTGTAAACATCTGATACGTATGTATCTTTTTTTTAAATCCAGTATATTTCAGTAAGGTCTGGTTCAGGTGTTGGCTCAAAATCACCGCAAACTATCTTTTCCGCTGCAAATTACCAAACGATCCAAGTCAATTTGGGAAAAAAGAAGGAAAACAAAAAAGAAACCTGGTCTCAAAAAAAAGCAAGAACGTCAGTCAAGCTTCACACGCCACTCATCTGAGAGCGAGGCCAGGAGGCCGCCAGGTCAGGGACCCGCCCCTTATCAGACGAGAGACACTGCGGCTAGCGAACGAGGAAGCTAACAACGGCAACAGCGGGTAATGCAGAGAATTCAAAGCAAACGCTCACCCGGGGGGTGTCAATCTAATGTATAAGCCCAACAAACCCTCCACCGCCACCACCACCCCCACGAACTCACTCGGTTAGATTTGAGAGCTGTCCGTCAAGGTGACTGACGGGCGGCTCCTTATCGCGGACAATGGGAAGACGAATCAATTAAATCGCCTTTCAGACATTCAGCCTGTTTAATGCTGAGGAAGATGGGATGTCTTTGTGAGAGAAGAGAAAGCGAGACAGGGACAATGAGAAAGACACGGGGAAGAAGAGGTGGGGGGCGGGGGGGCAAAATGATACATAAAAAGACAGTACAAGTTTATTCACGTCTCACCCTGGGATTCATGAAATGAATTTGGGTCAGAGGGTGGAAAAAAATTTAATGAAAATGTGGCCAAGAAAAGAAATGATCAAACACATATTCATACAAATACTCTTTTCATATGCAAACATTCACTTTTTGCACATTTTTTTTCCGCTTTAAAAAAATATATATTTATAATGTTACACTCACTATTTTGTTCACCATAATGGAAAAAAACAAATACAATAAATACAATAAAAACAATAAATAAATAAATGACTGAGCTGTTGAGGTGTCCTGTTATGGCTCCAATTCCTAGTGCAGTGATGCGGCTGGAAGTAGACTGGAAGTCCCATGGGGAAGGGCTGCCCAAACCTGTTCCTGGAGATCTGCCGTCCTGTAGCTTTTCATCGCACACATTTACCCACATTTACATCAGAGCGGGTGTATGTGTATGCATGCACATTATAAACACGCATAAAAAAAACTTTATAATAAAAAATATTTTATTTTTATTATTTTCAAATGATCTCAAACATATTATGGAGTCAAGAATAGTCTTAGGCATTTTATGTATTTTCCCATTTTCCACTGAAACACATTTTAATTCATTTTTTTCCAGGCATGGTTGTCACACAACCTACATATTAGCAAAAATACTGACCCGAGCAGCTTTCAGGATTCTGTCAGCTCAAACACGCAAACGGCCACAAGCGGCCGCAGGAGAGCGAGCGGGAGCAATTAACGTCACGCAGGAAATGTGAACAATCTGGGATAACTCGTTAAACCAATCCTGCTGTGTGTTCAAGCAAATTAAGATTGCAATTTACAGACAAATGGAGAGATTTGGAGATTCTGAAATATTAGCGTGTGTTAAAAAAAAAAAAACTGTCAAAAACTGACGACTGCTAGAGAAAGTGTTTTTGACATATTAAACTTTAATGTTGTTAAAGTGGTCACCCAACCCGCACATGCCTCACTGCCTCCTGCATAAACAGGGAAGCAAGCTACCAGCTGATTTCACAGTGACAATACAACTTGTTGCTCGTTAGGTTGACATAACACTTAAGGGGCCTATGTGCATCCTTGGCGATACGGCATTTTTGTATTCCAGAGTCACCCTGACCCTTCTCCACTTCCGTATGTCGCTCAGAATAGGAGAAACTAAAAGACTGTATTGTCATGTAATGTGCAATGCCCTTCAAAACGATCTATACCCCTTTATTACAGATGACAGCACAGTGCAGGTACAAGTACAGCTATGCTGCAAGTTCAAAAAAGGAAGAATTGCATTTGATATTAATACAATCTCACAGAAAAATATTTTGTTCAAAAAAATGCGCCACAACTATTCATACCTTTTTCCCCCCAATCGTTTGGCACACTTTGCAGTGTTAACCTTACGAATACAACAAGCCAGGATGTATGAAAAAAGCCATCAGCACTTGAGAATGTTTTACCCAGGTTTTCAGGAAGAAAATTTGTTTGGCATGAACTACAGTCTTAAAACATCTGGCGACGGCTGCTGTGGTCTCAGATTCCAAATGTCAAATCATGAGTCTGGAGTAGCAGAACAGATGGAATTGCCCCACCGACTCATAACCCATCGTTATGGAATAATTCATATAAATTCTGACTCATAACCCATCGTTATGGAATAATTCATATAATTTCTGACTCATAACCCATCGTTATGGAATAATTAATATAATTTCTGACTCATAACCCACCGTTATGGAATAATTAATATCGTTTCTAGCCCATCGTTGTGGAATAATTAACGTAATTTCTCATTCGGTGCTGATGGTGGCTCCTCCCCTCCGTCGCAGAATGAGGCCTTCAGAGAGGAGCGCTCTCCCTGCCCCCTCAAACAGAGCGTCCTCGTCCTGCAGCCCCTGGGCCTCCAGCTCCTGGTATTTCTCAATGAACCTACACACACCCACACAAACACATTACACACGCACGTTACACACACACACACCCACACAAACACATTACACACACCCACACAAACACATTACACACGCACGTTACACACACACACACACACACACACACACACACACACACATATTACACACAGACACACATTACACACACCCACGTATGCACATTACACACACAGACACACACATTACACACACCCACGTATGCACATTACACACACACACACACACACACACATTACACACACCCACGTATGCATGTTACACATTACACACACCCACGTATGCACATTACACACACACATTACACACACCCACGTATGCATGTTACACACACACACACCCACATATGCACATTACACACACACACACACACACACACATTACACACACCCACGTATGCATGTTACACACACACACCAACGTATGCACATTACACACACACACAATACACACCCACGTATGCACGTTACACACACACACACACATTACACACACCCACGTATGCACATTACACACACACACACACACACACACAATTATACACACCCACGTATGGACGTTACACACACATTACACAAACACACAGACTCACGCGCACACACATTACACACAAGCACACACCAGCATATTACACACACAGACACACATGCACGCACAAGCAAACATTACACACACACACACGCACATTACACACACAAGCACACATGCAAGCATATTACATACACACACATACATGCGCAAACACACACACACACACAGACACATTATAAGCATACACGCACACATACACACAGACACATTACACACAATGGGCACAAATGCACACATGCGCACAAATAGACACAAAGACAAATGTGCACAAATCAAAGGGATGATTCATTGTCTGGGTTTTAAAAAAATATATATATTAATTCAGTTTCGGTACATGTCATTGACTGGCCCGTACAGTTTCTATTGGCGATGAAGGACATTTTCAAAGATGTCTGACAACCTGCTAAACGTCACATCGGCTGGATATCTGGAGGGCTGGGGTCTTAGGAAAGAAAATACACTTCAAGTAACAAGGCTCCAAAACAGCTTGTGCAGGGGCATCATGCTTCCGGCAGTTGTGTGTGCGTATTACCCGATTATTATTATTATTATTATTATTATTATTATTATTATTATTATTAAAAATTCTAACTTATTTCCAGTCGGAACCAGTTCCTTGAGGAAAGGAGTGACATCACAATATAAAAACTGACATCTGTGTTTATAATTGTGATTAAATGCTATCGAATTGCTACAAACTGCTTTGGAATTACTTGAAGTGCATTTTCTTGATTCAGACCACAGACTCCCCATAATGCCCATACAAAGCTAGCCAGACATCAGAAACCCAAATATTCTTAATTTCACAAAAACAAAACAAAAAAAACACTGACTGGGTCAATAAAAACACACCAAACCAAAGTATTAAATAAATGAACTATCCCTTTAATTACAGCACATATCATGAAATGTGAGCCCTGGTACCATCACAAAAAATAACCTGACATCAAGTCATCAGTCATGGCAAACCAAGAAATTTTGTCTACATAACCATAGCTAAGGAAAGTACAGTTATTGTTCAACTTTCTTTAAAGATTCGCCAAGAGAAGACAAACACATCTAAAAAATGCCACTTCCCTACCTTTGACAGGTTGACACAAAGTTGCCTTTGCTGAGGTCAAAAGCCCTGGGCCCATTCCCGTACACCTCAAAGAATTTTCTGGGAGAAAAATATTTAAAATACTTAATTAGACACCGATACAAAGTTCATCCATATGCTTCACGTGTTTTCTCCCCGCCCCCCCGTATTAACCAATATCGTAATAAGTATTAAAAGTACACAAAAGATGAACAAACAGCGCCACCTACTGTGATTGTAAATATACAGTTCATCCACGCGAGTGTTTTCAAACATCCAGCTACACTACGCCGTTCACAAGCACAATGCAATGTCAAGACCCCCATCAGCACAGTCTAAGAGGAAAAACCCTGTATAAAGGGCAAGAGTCCCGAAACGATTACCAAACTCCGTCATTTCAGTTTAAATCCTACACGAGCACACCAACGATTAACCAGAAAATCACCTAGAAAACCCACCAAAAAGGACAAAAAATTCAATAAAATACACATAAATCTGACATAACGTAATACTTACGCTCTGATTGCGTCCTCTTTGTAAAATATGTCGGGCACGGTATCCGCCGACTGTTTTCCATACACCTTGGTCCGAGGTTTTACATACAGCGGCTCCCTCTTGGGCGGAAAGGCGGCATATACATCGTACCAAATTGGCTTGTCCTTCTCTTTCAAGACACCTGCTCGCATCAAGTCTCGCACCCTTCAAAATGGAGATGCGATGTTACTCATTGAAACAATGACTGGGAAATTAATAACACACAATTAACCACAAAACGGGCCTTAACAAAAACGAGAGCAACAGCTGCATAATGTTTGTAAGCCAACTAATTATACTGCATCAGAGCGAACAGTTACTGTACTTCTAGCAAACAGGTAGTGAGCGACCTGCGATAGCGATATCCTAGTGCTATCCAACATAATCACGTAATGTTTCTATTCTATTCTATGTAGTACAGTGGTGGTCAACCCTGTGTTCCTGGAGATCTAACCTTTCCGTCCCGTATGTTTTCACTCAATCCCTAAGAAAGCAGGCCTAATTCAACAGCTAGAGATCTCGCTGAGCTACAGTAAAATCAGGTGTGCCAAATTAGCTGAAATAAAAACCTACATGATGGTGGATCTCCAGGAACAGGGTTTGTTTGGAAAGCACGCTCAGGCCCTGCTAACTATATACATACTATCGCTATAGCAGGCTACACATTTAGCTCGCTACTCGAATAATATACCTACCTAGTTAACAACTCTGCTACAACTCACTAGCTATCTACGGCAAAGTCAACCACAACGAATCTCTACAGATCATGTATTATTAATATTATTTCGACAAAGCTAACGTTAACCTTGAAAAGGTTCTACCGGCGTTTGCTAACTCGCTCTGGCGTTCGACATTGTTTGCTAGAAAGCCTAAATTTATTCTTACCGTGTAAAAACTGTGCCGAACTTTTCAAGACGACTTCCAGCCATTATAAAGGTTGTAAAAGTACTTTAAATTTTGTTGTAATTATGTATTTTGACACGACTCCTCCATGTGTTGCTACATACTGAAATAACTAAAAAGCAATAGCATAACTACAGCTACAAACGAGCATGGTCGTTAGTCCCTTGTACGGAAGCCGAATGTAGACAAACTGCTTCTTCTTCTTCTTCTTCGGTGTTGTTTACCGGCAGCTTGCATCCTTGAAAGTTGCATTACTGCCATCTTTCGGAGTAAGTTAACTCCTACAGCTTATTTACTGTCACACTTTCATTAACAGTCCCGTTCCCCGAAGGTAATTAATAAAACATCTCCTCCCCTGCCCACTAGCACCACACTCCAGTACATTCCTCAATCCTGCTCCTGTTATCATAAAACCTCCCATCTCCTCCATCATATCCTTCCATTCAGACCTATATTTATTGCAGTTAATGATAAGGTGTTCTACCGTTTCTGGTACCTGACAGATTTCACAAAGACCGGTTGGATGTTTACCTATAACATGAAGTGTGCTGCGTAAATTGCTGTGTCCTATTCTTAATCTTGATATTACAACCTCCTCTTTTCTGTTTGAATTGTTTGCCATATTGATGGCATTAGAATGGGCTGAACGGGGTAGGGTTAACAAAATAGTAATATGTAGTGATTCTGTGTCGGCCATTGCAAGTATTAAGACAGGTACAGCCAGAAATCACCAGGATCTGCTGTATGAAATCTTCTTTGCCAATTCAAGAGTGGTTAGGCAAGGGAAAAATGTTACATTCATGTGGGTCCCAGCACATTCAGATATGCCGGGTATATTCTTACACTGCCTACTCTATTTTGTATCAGATGTAAATGTCTCCCCCTTCTCTCCTGATCCCAGTGCTGCTGCCATTCTTTATTGATATTTCCCCACACAATGCCCTTTCCCTCTGATTTTGATAACTTGATATTGATTTCAACACTTCCCTTTTTGACTGCTTCTTTTGCCAACGTATCTGCTCTCTCGTTTCCCGGCATATCTGAATGTGCTGGGACCCACATGAATGTAACATTTTTCCCTTGCCTAACCACTCTTGAATTGGCAAAGAAGATTTCATACAGCAGATCCTGGTGATTTCTGGCTGTACCTGTCTTAATACTTGCAATGGCCGACACAGAATCACTACATATTACTATTTTGTTAACCCTACCCCGTTCAGCCCATTCTAATGCCATCAATATGGCAAACAATTCAACAGCATACACACTTAAACAATCCGATGTTCTCTTGCTAATTCCCACTTGGTAACTAGGCACAGCAACTGCAGCCCCTGTCGCATCTGTCTGCGGATCCTTTCACTAACTAAGTCAGCATTCTTATTACTGTGCTTAATCTTAAGTAATTCCAGATCTACCCCCACACTTTTTAACTCCCAGACAGGTCTAACAGGCCACACCACAGTTTCGCCAAACTCTTTACCATATACTCCCATATCTCTTGCCACTTGATCTCCTGCCCATCCAAAACTTGATTTTTCCATCCTCTCCTTCTCCCAGCTTGTCTGCAGTACCCTTTTTGTTGGATGACTATCTCCATGCCCCCTTAGATTAAACCAGTAGTTAGCCACTAACTGTTTCCGATGCAACCACAGTGGCATTTCACCTGCTTCCACTTGGAGTGCACACACTGGGGAAGTTTTAACTACTCCTAAACACACTCGTAAAGCCCAAGCTTGTATAACATCTAGGTCCGCCAGCACAGATTTTGCTGCTGATCCATATATGATACTTCCATAGTCTAATCTTGATCGAATTAAGGCTACATAAATATATTTCAGAGATGCTATATCAGCTTCCCACTCCAATCCTGCAAGACACCTCATGACATTTATCACTTTTTTACATCTACAAACATATTTAATATGCTCCCTCCATGTTAACCTCATATCAAAATATACTCCCAAAAAATGAAAACTCACAACTTTCTCTAAATTATTTCCATACAATTTCAAATTGCATTCCCTGAGTTTCTTTCTTGTAAAGAGCATAGATTTTGTTTTTCCAACTGAAAATTTAACTCCCCACTTTGTTCCCCACTTTTCAACTTGATTAATTCCATCTTGCACTTTCTTCACTATGTGTTCAACATTTCTCCCTCCTTTCCACAAAGCCCCGTCATCTGCAAACAATGACTTCCCCATATCCATAGGGATATTCATAAATATGTCGTTTATCATGATGGAAAATAAAGTTGGACTTACTACACTTCCCTGAGGTGTCCCGTTTTCCACAACATATTTGATTGATAACTCTGACCCAATCTTCACCTGAATAGTCCTTCCATCTAAAAAGTCCATAACCCAATTAAACATTTTCCCTCCAAGACAAACTGCACCGAAATCTACTCGTTATTTATACACACGAATAATTTTATTTATTTATTTATAATGTGTTTAGTTGGCTAAATATTCAGAAGCCTAATTTTGATCAATCTGGCATGGTGTATACAATATGGTTTGGGAACGAAGCAAAATCGTTATAAATTTCGTTTTTTTAACCTCTCAACACAGCAAACAAAACTTGTCAACAGGGAAATTTTGGACGCGTCTACGCGTTTTAACTAATATAGCCAACCAGGATGCCAGTTTCATGCATATGAGCATGTTAACTATACATGACATCACATCATACATAGCTACTTCTGGCATAATGTGGCTTTAAGATGGCAATTCGTCCAAATTTGACATACAAAGTCTCATTAAGTACAATCAGAAATTACATCATTTTTATACATAAAACTTATTTGGTTTTGTGAGATGCTCCTGGGGGCTTCTTCCCCCAAAAGGATGCATTTTCACCTTAATGACAAACACTTCACATTTCCTCCTTAAAGACGAAAACAGCAAAAGATCCTTGGAAAAAAAGGCATCCATGAACCACAGAGCCATCCCCTATGCCCCATCAAACATAAAGACTCCAAAATACACACTGTAAAACCAGGAGAACCTTATTTTTTTAGAAATGGGGGGAAAACTACATTCTTGCAGGGCTAGCACAATCTTGTGAATTTGTGTCTGCCAGTTCATCACGCTCAACAGGCTAATTAGCTGTGCCCAGGACTGGAACCTCTGAAGTACTCCACCCTTTGCTTTACAGCTGGTACTCTTAGCTAGCCCACAGACCACAGGCAAAGCTGGCTGGCAGAGGTCGAAAAATGCTTTCTCAGGCTATATCCATGGCTAATTATGGCAGTTCACTGGGCATGCACAATCTTCCTGTACAACGCTGAGTGACTCCGCCCCTTCCACCTGCTCTTTTTCCAGACACTGATCATCTCCCAGCTGGTCTACTCTAACTCCCTCCCCGCTGGCCTCACCACCTCTGCGGCTGCTCCAGAATGCTGCTGCTCGTCTGATCTGCAAACCTCCCAGGACTCAGCCACGTCATCGCACTCCACCGGCCCACCTACGCCGCAACTTCTCAATGCGAGAAAGACAAAATGGCTGCCATTTTGTGTGGGATAAGCGGGTGGAGTGGTTGCCCCTTGCCTCTGCATCCCTGGGCCTGAAGTCACAGTGGCCAATATGACTGGGTCCTTTCAGAGGCCGTTGTCCCTTCAGACAGTGCATTCCCAGTAAGACGGGGGACATGGCATCAGGATATGAGTGGCAAATGACGCCAGATCCAGTCATTCCCAACCACTACAACGGCAACAAGGGAGGAGTGGAAAACCTTGACACTCTTACTGAACACACAGCTGTAAGAGGACTCAACAAACAATAGTTTTAAGTCTCATTCTGTCACCATGGGGACTCACCCTTTGGCCTGTCTGACTGTGAACCCGCCCTTCGCTCGGGTCACCTTATACACAGCTCGGTAGCATTGACCTTATCTGGGAGCGCTGGATTTAAGCCATTATGCATGCTTAACCGATTTCCATGCAGTTATGAAAGTTAAACTCCCGCCAGTGGGATGTGAAATCACACAAGATAATCTTACCTCTCGCCGTTTAAGGGCTCTGAAACAAATCTGCCAAATCATGCCAAGCATTCAGCATTTATTGTAGTAAACCAGAAAGTACATACACAATTTTTCACATACGTATTTACATGTTAAGTAATAATTTACAGAGTAGATCTTTAGTAAGTGCACCTCCTAGATGGATTACAGTGACAGGCTACTGTTCAAGCTTATTTTAATCAGTTCACCCTTCAAGTACTGCTAAAAGCCGACATAATATAAGAATTTGTTTTTGTTTTGACATTAAATTGTTTTTAATCCTTTTCTCATTTTTTCTTCATTTTAGCCTTACTGTTACTTACTGTTATCATAAATGGATTTGACATATGCTTTGTCAGTCTGCTGTAAAGCACGTTGTGCTGCAATCCATGCATGAAGAGGTGCTATACAAATAAATGTATCATTATTCTTATTATTATTATGTTGTAACATTTATAAACTCTTATAATACATTATAAGCAAGCAAATATTTTGATTGGTTCCCACAAGTGATGGACAGCACGTGTCAGCATTAGGAGGTTTCAGAATCCTCAGTCTCAGTGCCAAGTACTGGGACATTCCATTTCTAAGCATCCAGCACCATTAGCCCCGGCATGTCTGATGCATGTTTTAGCGCTTTGGCCACAAGCTAACAGCACTCCATCGCGGGTCTTCCCTGACCAATAGAAGCGCAGAACGATGACATCGTTCTTTCCCATCCGAAGCCTCTTTTGCTTACTTCCTCTATTCTTGCTTGTACTGAGAAAAGAAAAACAACAGTGCAGATTAGAGGTTTTGTAATTCAGCAAATTACATGGTCACACGTTCCCACTATTTATTCAACAGGAAATCATCTGACATTTAATACTCCTGTGGGAAAGAGTCAGTGCGTCCTGGTATTGTTGGTAAAACTTGTCTTCCATAATCTTTATCGTCTATAATTTTGTTTTTATATTGTCCATCTGCAAACATGTTATAAATGCTGCCTGTCTAAATAAAGGTTTAATGGCAATAATAATAAAAACCTCCTTCAGCATCGATAACCAACTACACATTTCCTTTAAGTACTGATACTTCTCTCATATCGCCTAGGAGGAACTATGAACAGGATCACAAAATGGTTTTAACTCTGACTTCTATTTTATGCAGAGCGCACATACAACTAGTATAGATCAAGATGGTGATATATTCAAACCACAGGTTTTTCAGTGTTTAAATTGTTGCTCTCATTGAGTATCGTTGAAAATGAACGGCTTTGAAATGGAGGTGTATCCTGGGAAAGTGCTCCACCCCAGTTTCTTTTCTGCCTCTGTATACCTATTAAGTGATATTCCCAATATTATAACAATCAAATTAACTGCATAGCCAAGTTCTAGAGGGCCCAAGCTAATACATTCCTCCACTGCATTCACTCCTTTGAGCCTTTCTGCTGAGAAAGTTCCAGAAGGCCCCTTCTCTCTCACACCGTTACCCACTTTGCCGAGGATCCAGTCGGCGTCCTGAATGGCCCGCTGAATGATCTGCCGTATCCGGTGAGGGTCGTCTTCATCTGCATGGCTGTTGTATCCCTGTGAGAAAGACACCAGGGAAGTCACACGTGCAAACCAGATCGCTGTTCACATTTTCCCCAGAAGGTGCCAATTGAGTTAATGTGATTTAATGAACGTGAGGGTACTGGAAGGTGTGCACGGAGCCATTTCAGAAATACTGGGTCCCCCTCCCCTCTCCCTGATAAAAAATAAATAAAAATAAAAAGATTGTGAACTGGTCTATTTAAACATGTTTGAATAGCCTACATGCATCTTGTTCATATTGAATTTACACAAAGCTAGCTGGCGAGAGTAATGCCTACAGTACCTGACACAACGATGTGTTGTTTTAGAAAGACTGTCGTTAAATGTGAGTGCGTGTCCGACTTTAGTTGGAAGCTCGTGATGTATGGGAGGTATACAAAGTTTTGTATTTGTCTGCGACTTTCAGCTTATTTTAATTATTACCAAGAGAATACTGTAAACAGATATTTTTGAACAAGATTACCGCACTGTGAAAATTTCATGATGGCACACACCAAGTCATTTACAGTTTACATTACCCACATCCAGGCTATACAGTATCGTTGCGATCGACTCGAGGCAAGAGACCATGCAACCAGGAATGTTCAAGGCCATTCTCACGTACAACGTCCCCTTCACGGTTACACGCATTATATGTACACACAACTTGCTGTAGAGAGCCATCCTGGAGAAGTCATCTACGCGCCAACAAACTACGGGGGCAAATCTGTCCAACATGACATTTTCAGACATAAACAGGCTTAGCTTGTAGCCTTTCATTTCAATGGTCATGGGGGAAAACAATTAACGGTATGTAGTGTTCGTTTAGTGATCGTTTAGTTTGAAAACGGCCCATATTACAACATATAAAACCCGACGTACAGTCACCTTTAATCAACGGTACCTGTCTTACTGCATGTCGATAGTGCTGTTGCATGACCGGAGTGGGTAGTTTCTTGCAGCACCGAAGTAAGTACCGGTACAACTGTACCGGGGTGTGAACCATCTCTGCGCCTGGTAACGGAGGCATGTCCAAGTACAGAACACTATCACAAGAAAGCAAAACTCTTAATATGGGCAATAGCATTAGCCATACCTACCAATACATGTATGTTAACATCATTCCATAGCCCAATAAGCATAATGTTAATTAGCAACAATATGCGGTTCGATTATTACCAATAAAATTGCTAAGAGTCATTGACCTTACATGACAAATTACCCTCAGACCACCAGTAACCAATAACCGCCCAGACTTCCAAGAACACTTGTGAAACCCTTGTGCATCTTGTAACTGGCACGGAGGGAAACAGTCGGCGTTCAGTCGATTTGTCCTATGTTGTCGAAATGCCCTATCGGTAGCGCAAATTGATAGTAATGTCTGTCGATCTTTGCTATCCTGTCGAAAAATACTACCGCAAGTAAATAGTGCTACTTTAGTCGCCAAATTAGTCGGTAGGCCTTTGTACTTCATGAGAAAATGTTTATAAGTTGGATTTATTATTGTAAATAATGTAATTAACAAAAATCTCTTTCCCAGAGACTTCGTGGCCATGCGAAAAGAGGGGAAGTTTCTCCTTTCCTGTAATAGCAATTCTTTTAAATGCTATACAAGAACAATGCTACAACATAAAACTACCACTGATGTTTTATACAAATATTAATTGTGACACTGCCCCTATAACAATCGGCAGCATTTTGTGGTGGATGATAATTTGTCCGACAATCCTGACCATTTGTGTTTTGTCAGAATGATCAATTCAAACAAATTGCTTCCAGTACATAAAAGTGGCCAAAACAGCAAGATTATGCTGCCCTATTGCTTGAAACAAGTACACACGACTACGGCTAATATATAGCTTGTACAGAGTAGCCGATACGTAATGTTACACGCCATTATCACCTCGTCTGCGTTCAATGGTAAAGCTAAAGCAGGTGTATCATGTGCCTATACTGCCATACCGCAAATAAGTAACGTTAGCTGAGTAGCTAACGTTACTTATTTGCGGTATGGCAGTATAGGCACACCTATATGGTACGAGTCTGAAAAAAAAGAAAAGCTGAATGAAGAATCTAGAAATGCGTTTGTCCTTTAAAAATACTTCACCTCATATTTCTCAAAAATAAATAAAGGCTGGCAGAACTTCTGGAGCAGTGGGGACAGGCAGGAACTGGACCCCAGGGCTGATGGTGGCGCTGGCTTTCTAATGTGCCAGCACCACCGGGGATGCCCAGGGACTCTGGGAGGGATGGGTCATACCTGCCACTGCCACCTCCATGACCTTAGCCTCTGCCCCGTCCCGCCGTGGCAGTGGAGCCCACCCTGGCTGCTGGTTGATGGGGGCTGCTGCATCCGCCCCGTCGCCGTCTCCAGCCGAATGTCCGTGGGAACCCAGGGTGCACTGTGGCAGCAGTCCTGTGTGAATCGGGCCGATGGTGGAGCCTGTGTCAATGACGGATGTCACTGGGGTCCCGTGTCCACCTCAAACTGTCCCAAGCAGACTACCCTTTTCATTTTGCGGCGCATGCTGCTGCCAGCGCCCTGTCTAGGCCAGCCTGCTTCCGTTTCCCAGCGGCTGCTCCCTGACGTCTACCGCCCGTGGTTGCCCCCGGCACCAAAGGTCTCACCACTCCGCCACTGCCCTGATTGGAGCTGCCACAGTCCCTCGGTCGCCTCCTTTCTCCATCCAGCTCATCCATTCAGACGTTAGAGTGCCGGTATTTTAAAATGGCCTCCAGGTCATCGGGGTGGGACAGCGCTTCAATGAGATTGCCATGGAGAGCGATGTTGGACCTGCTGCCATGAGTCTGTTGGCCTAAGCCCTCTGAGGAAGACGTCGAGGGCGGTTTCTCACTTGGGTGGGGAGCTGTGGGTAGGCTCGCTGGGTTATAGCCTCTTAGCATCTGCTTCGTAAAGACCTACCGTCCCACCATGCCGCCTCTTCATTGGTGCAGCTGTTCCTCGAGAGCGATGACAGAGGTTGCCTCGCCGAGCCATCTTGCTTAGCGCTGCACTGACTTTAAGATGAATGCAGCGCCTCCTCTTCCAGGGATTTCGGCAGGATGACACCCTTTTCCTGTCAGCTCCAGCCCGCTGCTTCCACAACAAAGCTGATCCGAGGCAGGTACGCACCTGCAATCTCCCTTTTTTATGATACCATTGAAATTTTGGACTTAGTGGCGAGTCTCCCTGGGATGGGTGAGCTAGTAGAGGGAAACTAGCAGTGTGCCCTTAAGTTAAACACATCCAATGTACACACATGAAACCTTGTGGGCTATGAACAATGAACACAACACATAGCAAAAGTCAGTAGCCCTTCAGTGACTAGCTAGCCAGCTACTTTAGCTAGCCTCTGCTACACACCTCCTCCCACCCCATAAAAAGTACTCATTGCTAATTTAAACAATGGTTGCAGCGACCGCAAGAATGTGACACTATACAACAGTAAAGAAGGCTCTCTGTCACTGCAGATATTTTTGCCATTTGCACGTACAGGGCCAGGGGAAAATCCAGAGAGAAATGGTTAAACTGTGTCAGGTGGAATCCAAAATGGTACAGACAAGACTGGTTTCAAATGAACCTTCCACTTAGACTCACTGTCGCTTGTGGTTGGAATCCCAGTCAGAAGAGTGACAGGGTAAACAATGAATTCTGTGGGTGGCATTAAGTGCCTCGTACATCTGTGAAACATGACTAGGCATTTTCCCCCACCAGGAATGCACCTCCATTCTACTGCATGTCAGCAAATATAAACAAATATCTGGTCTAAAATGCTATCATTATTTTAGCCGGTGAGTAATGCCTAGGACATCCGTAAAATTTGACGAGGAATTTTAACCATTGAATGCACTGCCATTCTTTTGCGTGATACTTAAACAAAGGATGATCTCCTAGTAAAAGGGACACATTCATTCTCACAGCTAGGGGGATGTGTAATGCCCAGTAAGCCTAGATGTGAAATGTCAGCCATTTTAAGTACTGAATGGAAGCAGTTGCTAATTATTCATCACAGGATGGTGAATAATTATCATTCGTGTATCCTGGGAAAGGATGTTACAGTACAGGTGGGACTGTCCTAGTCTGGTTTACCAGCAGTTCCTCCAGTCAGTCTCTGGTTGTGAAATGGCAGGTGCTGACTGCTGTATCGATATTGCTATCGATGTCCCCACTTCCGTCTGCATTGCAGGGTGATTCACGTTGTTTCGGCTGCTTGGCACACCCCCACCCCACCTACATGTGATCAGATGAGTACCCCCATTTTGGTTGAAAGGGGCCATTCCCTTTTTTTTTTAAAGGGGTAGAAAGCAGACTTAAGACCTGAGTAATGACCCACCTCCACCTGCTCACATGAAGACCAGTTAGTCCTCCTGAGCTGCTCAAAGGTGGATAATCAGCTGGTTTTTTAAAATCTTCCAACTCCCGTAATTGCTGGTAATTTGTAATTAGTACCACAGTACTACAAACTATACCTGTCCGGAATGAAAAGAAGATCAGTGTGTGTTCACAAAACAGCCCTGTGCGGGAAATACACAGTGTGACCACACGGTGGCAGCACACAATATAACATGATGCTTAAGTACGCAAACAGTGTAGCTCTGAAGTTGCTCTGAAGATCCTAACAAAAACAGATAAAAAAAAAATAATAATAATAATAATAAGCAAAGCCACAACAGTGTTTTTGTTCTTTAAATGTCACATTTAATGAGTTTCACCACTGTACTTCAAATCTACACTTTTTTTTAGAAAGTGAGCGCAATTTTTGCCACAGAGGACATCTGATGACTCTTCATCTTCGGCAACCTCTCTCGTTCCGCCTTGGCTTTCAGGCCGTCCAAAGCAGGGCTTCTGATTTTATTTTTTTTTATCGTAAAATGTATCCAAATAACTTTAACTTTGAGTATAAACGTCAAATGTCTTATAAAAAAATCTTTGATAGCGCAAGTACCAGTTCGGATTACGTGCAACGGGAGTTCAAGCTAGTCTCACACAGCAAACATCGCGTATTCGTTTGGTTTGTTTGGCGCCCCCACTCCAGAAAAACAAAACAAACAAAACAAAAAAAATCAATAAATAAAAAATGAAAAGAAAAACCTTCAAAATTCCATAGATGTGTCATTCTCCAAAGTCATTTTCCTTTCTTAGAGGAGTGCTGGCACCTAACACAGATAATGTTTGATTCTGGTGATTAACAGTCCAAACCAACAGACTTGGTATCCTGCGTTAAAATACTGGGATCGAACGCCCCTCAGCTACAAACCCCCGCACACACACCCATCCCACCCCCCAACCCAATCTTCTGAATCCAGTGAATTATTTTGTTTTTCAGTGAAAAAAAAAAAAACTTGTTTCTGACTTATATATAAAAGCTGGAAGGGACATTCAAGTTTTTTTCCAATCTCCACTTTAAATTAAAAAGATGTGGAGGTAAACAACCAAGTCATTGACCTTGGGAGGTAGAGACTAACGTTGTGAATCAATTATATACATATACACACGCAAGAGTTCAGTGTTTCTCTAAAATAGAAATTCAAATAATATTATTATTAATAGGAACAAATTGAAAGGAAAAAAAAAATCCCAGAATGTTTCTACTTCAATATCCATTTCCACAGCTCGGCAGTACACACAAGACAACTGACATAATCGGTGATGTGTTTTTTGCTTTTTTCCATGTAGGTTTTATGATTTTATGTTAATGAAATTATTTTTTTGTACACTTTCCAGTGCAGGGAACCAGAAAAAAAGAAAAAATATATTTATACATTTATTTATATATTTATATATATTTATATATGTCTCAAAAATAAAATCAAATTCACAGCCCTAAAAATGTGCAGGCTAATGCACCTTCTATACAGCAGTCTTGCTTGATTTTCTTTAAAATGTTTTTTTTTTCTTCAGATTTTTAAAAGTTTAAATCTATTTTTTTCTTCACTTATTTACATATATTCTGTGGACCATGAGAATGCATTCCATAGAATGTTAAGAAATAATAGCAATAGAAAAATCAAAAATATATTAAATAGTTAAATATTTGTTATTTCCACCTGCAAACAGGTGTGTTTGTCTGTGTGTGTGTGAGTGAGTGTGTGAATGAGTGTGTTTAGATGTGAGAGTGTGTGTATGTGTGTGAATGAGTGAGTGTGTGTGCATGTGAGAGAGTGTGCGTGCGTGTGAGTGTGTGTGTGTGCGTGCGTGCGTGAATGAGTAAGTGTGTGTGCATGTGAGAGTGTGTGTGCGTGCGTGCGTGTGTGAATGAGTGAGTGTGTGTGCATGTGAGAGAGTGTGTGTGTGTGCGTGCGTGTGTGTGTGAGAGAGTGAACAAGAGTGTGTGTGTGTGTGTGTGTGTGTGTGTGTGCGCGCACATCAGCGTTCGAGCGTACACGCAGACCAGGTCATTGCGCTATGGAAGCATGCAGTATGCTGAACTGCTTGACGTTTCCAATTATTTTGCCTTCAAATGCACACACTGCGCAGCCCCGGCCCTTGCACACAATTGGGGAGCGGGGGGGACCGGAAACAACGAAACACCGGCGCGATTACAACACGTCCTGTGACATCAGCTGTGCACCGCGGCCGTCGCGCGGAGACCAAACTCCTCTTCAGAACCTTCAGTCAAGTTTTCGGAAATAAATTACGCAACCAAGGAAACGGCTCAGCGTCGTGAACCCTGAAGCAGTCCTCGCAATCCTCCGCCTCCTCCTTTTACGAAAAAATCATTCAGTTCATTAGAATAAACTCTTTTGGTTCAGTTCATCATCGGTGAAGGTCAGTCTCAAGTGTGGTAAACTGACCTTTTGCGTATGGGTGCGCTGCGGCCTCCACGCACAGAGGGGGCGCTGTTTCCAACAGCGCAAACAGCCAGTTACACAAATGGCCAACTCTCAGACAGGCTCAGTTTGACAGACGTAAAAAAAAAAAAAGGGCCTCTGTCCCCTAGCACCCGCCCCAACAGCCCCTAGCCCTCGGCCTGTCCTCGTTAGGGCAACGTTCTCCCCTCGGACCCTGAGAAAGGAAATGACACGCCCTGCCGCAGCCCGTGCGGGCCCATTTCCTGGCTGAGCGCTCGCGCCCGGGCCACAGGAGCCCCACACTGACGTGACAGCCCAGCGCCTGCACCCTCAGCTCTGGAACTGCTCGGGAGGGGGCGGAGCTCAGGCTCGTCAATCACCCAGACTGGGCGGGCGCACACTGTCAACAAATACTTGGGCTAAGGAGAGGGAGAGAGAGAGAGAGAGAGAGGGGAAGGAGGGAGGGAGAGAGAGAGGGGAAGGAGGGAGGGAGGGAGGGAGAGGGAGAGAGGGAGGGAGAGACTACAGAATAATGCGCACTATTCTGCGTAATGGTAAACGACAAATAAATAAAATGCCACCTGGCCTGCTCTACACATTAAGCCCTAAGCCCCCCCCGCTCCACGGTGGCAGCTGAGATGGGGCGCGGCAGGTGTACAGGGGCGGGACCAAAGACCTTCAGGGACAGCCCCGCCCACACGGATACATTCAGGTGCGCCAGGTGCTGCTGGGCCCAGCGCCTACACCTAACCCCAACACGCGTACGTACGTTTTCACACTTCGACGCCCGTCAGCAGAACTGCGTGTGAAGACAAGGAAGCACCCCCCTCCCCCTCCCTCCCCACCCCACCCCACCCCACCTCACCTAACCCCACCCAACCCCGTTACAGCAGTGGTTGGTTCTTGAAAACTTCATTAGTTAAGATTACAGTACACACACAATCGAACGTTGCTAGTCCTAGACTCCAGTGACATGCTACGTAGTCCTTGTTTCCCCCCTCCGCTTCGGAAGCTGAGCCTTCAGTAGTCAGGAGCGCCGGTTGGCAGGCGGGTCAGGAGGGTGTGGCCTCCGATGGTCCCTCCCACACCAGACGGGGAGGGGGGTGTGGCCTCCACTGGTCCCGCCCACAACCAGAGGGAAGGGGGGGTGTGTGGCCTCCGCTGGTCCCGCCTATTGCGGGGGCAGGAGGGCGTGGCTTCTGCTGGTCACTCCCACACCAGAGGGGAGGGGGGCATCTCTGACGGCTGTGCCACTGTGGAGCTGAGAAGGGAGGAGAGGAGGGACAGAGGACCACAGAAAGAGAGGAAAAGAAAGAAAAGATGGCAGGGAGGGAGAGAGAACAGAGAAAAGTATGGGAAGAAAGAGAACAGAAAACAGAGCAAAAGAGAGCATTAGAATTCTGAAATCAACTATATTGACCATCCTTTCGCATTAATCACATTCAATCAACAACCACAAAAAACAAAACAGAAAAACATGTTGAAATGAAATGGGAAAACAGCCTCCATGCAGTCACCCAAGAGAGAGGACCATTACACAGACATAATGAGTATATTAAAGGCAAAAGCCAACATTTATCCTGGCACGAACACAATGCCTTATTTAACACTCAATCTTCTCAAAGTCTGAAACGTTCATAGTCACTCAGTATATTCTGGTACGGGCGTGGGACTGCCAGAGCGCGTTTGGGGCAGACAGGGCTGTACCTGATGAAGCTCTTGAAGGCAGCGGATTGGGGGTTGATGCAGAGGGGCACTCTGTTCCCCTTCTGCTGCTCCAGGATGAACTGGTGAATGATCTCTGTGGATAAGGAGCACAGAAGGGGCGGGACGGGGTGGAGCGGGATGGGGGGGGTGGACAACAGCATTACACTTTTCATCTAAAAACAGATTAAGAGGAGGCGCAGAGCTTGCACAGTCAAAGCTCCTAAAACCTCCACCACAGAAATGCAGGGAACAGACAGACTTGGAAAAAACCTCTACCGTCAAAGCACGCTCACGCTCCCTCTACAGGCCGTGCCAGGCACTGCAGCAATCAATCACACACACACACACACACACACACACACTGGAAAAACATTCTGTACCTGGAAGCCGGGTTAATCGCTTAGTGGAAATAAAGAGGGGGGGGGGGGGGGGGGGGTGGGGTGGGTTTATTTCTGGCCTCAACAGTGGCAAGCCTTCTTTTTATGCCAACAGTGTCGCTAACACCTGGCAGCCAAAACAACACAGAGCTCACCTCAGGTCAACCTTTCAACAAGTGTCCCTAACACCCCACAGTCAGACCTCAGCTATACCTCAATCTTTTTATTTTATTTTCATTTTTTATTATTATTATTATTTCTCAAAATTTGGAATGTTCAATACCACCCAAATTTGGATCTACAGCATCTATGCCTCAGCACCAAGCCAGTCCATGTTGCTTTGGTTAGTTTACTAATAGCTTTGCATTAACGCAAGGATAGAACAGGCCTGTCCTGGCCCTGTGCTATGAACACACCATGCACGCTGTGTGGATGTACTTTACACACAGAAGAGCACTGCGTAGGGTAGCAGGGCAGGGAAACGGCTAAACCACAGGCAGCGCAGTCACACACCCTCCACACACACACACACACACACACAAACACCCTCCACACACACACACACACACACACACACACACACACCCTCCACACACCCACAGACACACATACACACACACATACACACACACACACATAACCCAGAACTAGACTAGAACCCACACCAACTCCAGACCACAGAGCCAGTACACCGAGCCACACCACAAACAAAAGAGGCTCCCCTGGTCTGCTGAGCGGCCTTGCTCAAACAGACAGGAAGCCCAACACACAGGAGGAGGCAGACAGATTAAGGGGCGCAGCGGCTCAAACGGCGCCCCCTGCTGGCCGTGCCCCTTGGCGGTGGCGGCGCTCACCCTTCACTTGCCGCACGGACGTGAGGTTCTTCTCGAAGCCGTCGTCGAACTTGGGGTTGGTGACGGGCTCGAAGTCGCTGGTGTAGACCCGCCCGGAGGAGGTGGTGTAGCAGCACTTGCACATGCAGGTGTGGTACCGCAGCCGCCCCTCGTCCAGGTACGGGTGGGCCAGCGCGTCCTTCGCCGAAATCCGCTTCGACTGCGAGCGAGAAGAGTCGTCACTAACGCGCTCGCACACGCGTATACGCAAACACCCAGGCGTGCATTTATCCAGAGCGACTTACACAACTTTTTTACATAACATTTACACTGCATCCATTTGTAAAGCTGGATATATACTGAAGCAATGCAGGTTAAGTACCTCGCTCAAGGGTACAACGGCAGTGTCCTACCCAGGAATCGAACCTGCGACCTTTAGGTTACAAGGCCAACCCCTTACCCATTATACTACACTGCCTCACAACCACACACAGCACGCATGACAAATGTAATCCAATCACTCAGTCTCTCAGCTAAAAGACTATTGAAAATGTGATAGGCTTAGTTAAAAAAATTTTTTTCCTTAAAACACATTTGGTGAAAACGTTCAATCTGCGGGGCACGCCCTCACCCCCCAGCACTCACCGGGTCGAACACCAGCATCCGGCAGAGGAGGTGCACGGCTTCGTGAGTGGCCTGGCTGGACAACGTGTACAGGACAGGAAGCGAGGGCTGCGGAAACAGGAAGTGATTCGCTCAGTGCATGCGGATAAGTCAAACAGACAGAGACACGGGTTGCACCTATCTCCAAGTGACCTAAACCTCTCAAAGTTTCAATGTGTCCATCTGCCAAGCGCAAGGTCACCCCGACGCTTCAGTTTCAGGGTTCAGAGCCTTGTGATCCTCCACCAGGACCCTCCTACACCCTACAGAGGCTGAAAATCATCTTTGTTGGTTGGGCTCGGATGTGGGGTCAGCCAGAGGTCATGTACAGTGAGGGGGGGGGGGGCAGGCATAGACTGTGTTGTTGCGGTTCTTGTTTGTATTAATCAGTTTAACCTACAGGGTCCAAGTTGAACTATGCGGTTGTTCCCTGCACTTGGAACGGTACTTCTCTCTAGGGGTTTCGTCATACTTGTTCCTGGTTATGGTTATACACTTTGTTGTACGTCGCTCTGGATAAGAGCGTCTGCCAAATGCCTGTAATGTAATGTAATGTAATGGGCAGGCAATTCAGGATGCTTCATCTAACCAACACAACCTACGGTGGGGACCCCTGTCATCTCTGCCTGTCAAAATAATCAATCTGCAGCGCATTACCATGGACAGGACCGTCATAAGATAACCTTCTATGAAAGGTAGAAAAACTCCACATAGCAACAACACCGCTAAACAACCACAACCACATTAACAGAAGCACACTTACAGATGCACACTTACAGATGCACACTTACAGAAGCACACTTACAGATGCACACTTACAGATGCACACTTACAGATGCACACTTACAGATGCACACTTACAGATGCACACTTACAGAAGCACACTTACAGATGCACACTTACAGATGCACACTTACAGATGCACACTTACAGATGCACACTTACAGAAGCACACTTACAGATGCACACTTACAGATGCACACTTACAGAAGCACACTTACAGATGCACACTTACAGAAGCACACTTACAGATGCAAACTTACAGATGCACACTTACAGATGCACACTTCTCAGATTCATTTCCACTCAAAGGAACACATATTCTGTGAAGCATAACAAATTTCAGAATGAAAGCTAGTGCTGGAGAGGGGGGGGGGCACTGAGGGCTATTTTTACTCTAGTGACCCTCCCCCCCCCACACAGAAACCTGAGTTCAAAAGCCCACCCTTTTTCTCGGCGCAGACACGCTCCCTGTCTGGTGACTCATTCCCCTCAAGACAGGGCTCGAGTGCCTGATTCAATCTAACCGCAGCGCGCTCCAGATCCTTCCTGTTTGCGTGATTCAGTGCCGAACGGAACTGGTCGGGTTTCCAGACCTCCAACGCCACGCTGCCAAAAATACTCGTGCGCACGCGATGTGAAACGCGCATCTGACGCAAACGCTTATGCACGCAAGCACGCATGTGCACATGCACACGCCTCACCTGATATACACGCAAGCTGATACACAACCCCACCTGATATACACCAATCACAATCAGGCTGTCACACAACCTCATCTGATATACACCAATCACAATCAGGCTGTCATACAACCTCACCTGATATACACCAATCACAACTAGACTTTCATACAACCTCACCTGATATATACCAGCCACAACTAGGCTGTCATACAACCTCACCTGATATACACCAATCACAACTAGGCTGTCATACAACCTCACCTGATATACACCAATCACAACTAGACTTTCATACAACCTCACCTGATATATACCAGCCACAACTAGGCTGTCATACAACCTCACCTGATATACACCAATCACAACCAAGCTGTTACACAACCCCACACAGAGTCAGACATCACTTGTCACACTTGACCTAATATCATTCTTTTTCCCAACCACAGACCTGATGACTGAGCTCCTGGCTGAACTGGCCAGGCCGGCAGAGGCCAAGGTAGGCGTGGCCTGTAACCCCAGAAATGTGAAAAACAGGAAGCTGGACGCATGACAGGAAATGAAAGCAAGACTGTGATTCAGACAGGGTCCCCCATCACAAGCAGCCCTGCCCCATGTTCTAAGCCTTTGCTTTAAGCCCCGCACCCTGTTCTAAGCCCCGCCCCACGTTCTAAGTCTTTGCTCTGAGCCCTGCTCCATGTTCTAAGCCTTTGCTTTAAGCCCCGCCCCATGTTCTAAGCCTTTGCTCTGAGCCCCGCCCCCTGTTCTAAGCCTTTGCTTTAAGCCCCGCCCCCTGTTCTACGCCTTTGCTTTAAGCCCTGCCCCATGTTCTAAGCCTTTGCTTTAAGCCCCGCCCCATGTTCTAAGCCTTTGCTTTAAGCCCCGCCCCATGTTCTAAGCCTTTGCTTTAAGTCCCGCCCCATGTTCTAAGCCTTTGCTTTAAGCCCCGCCCCATGTTCTAAGCCTTTGCTTTAAGCCCCGCCCCATGTTCTAAGCCTTTGCTTTAGGTCCCGCCCCATGTTCTAAGCCTTTTCTCTGAGCCCCGCCCCATGTTCTAAGCCCCATGAAAGAGAAAAGGAGGGAGGGAGAAAGGAAGAGAAATGCACCCCCCCCCACCCCCCCCCCCCCAACAGAGCTCAGCATTCCACAGAGTGTTCCTCTCAGACTCAGGGCAGCGTCCTCAGAGCACCTGGAGAGGACAGCCTGCTTTTAACAGCACCCCCCCCCCCCCCCCCCCAGGAAGAGTGCCAACGGGCTGGGGTCTGGGGGAAGACGGGAACGCGCGCGTATAATAACAGAGAGAAAACCCATTTCCTGTCCTACAAAAGGCAGGCTCGGGCCCGAAGGTGCCCTGGGGGGGACGGATTCAGTCCAGTCAGAGTTACGACGGGGGAAATTATAAGTGTGGGGCGGCTTTGCGACAGCCAACAGCAACCGGATGGAAGCCAGACCACGGCTCGCTAACGCTGAACAGTGATAATCATAATAATAATATTAATTATCACATCACCAGACATCTGAGCCACACTGGGAGGGGGGGAGAGCATTTCTGTACCGCTTCCACAGACGCCAGGTTAGACCCCCCCACCCCACCCCCTTAGGTTTTTAATGATTAATGGGGGCCCACTTGTGCCATGTCAGGACGTAAGCCGATCGCCCCCGTCCCGATCAACCAACACGTCTACACAGCCCCGAACACATGAAACCCTCCACACGCACCAGCCGCCGCTCGCCCTCCGACTGTGCAGCAGTGCTCAGAAACACAGCACGGCCAGCCGGAAACCCAGCTTTCCACAGCACAGCGCAGAGAGCCACGCGTGCCGACCGCCCAACGTTCTTCCCAGGCTCCTCAGCCTTCTTAAAGGGGAAGTGAAGCACTCACTGTAACACGACTCTGGTTCATTCGCTTTTCACCCACTTTACAGACGAGATACGGCCCTCCTGCATTCAAATCGGATATTGTGACCTGTACTTGCGAGAAAACGTTTGCTATTCTGCCACTGCTCGCACTAGGGAGCGGCCATCTTGGAACAAGCTTGGTCGTGACGTCACAAGAACGGTTTGTCTCAGCTCAAGCTAATGCTACTAGCAGACTGCTCACGTTCATGGAGCTCAGAGGATCGACAGGAAAAACTAAACGAAAAACCTGAGGAGGGTCCTTTTGTATTGGCCTGCGATGCTCGAATGAGTTTCACCACACAAACGTGAGGGGTAAACTCATTCATGAAACGCCGCTAAGGAGACCAGAAGTACTGCTCCTGGCTGACTGCCCCGAAAAGGCAGAATTCAGCAAGTAGCTCAGCAAGTAGCTCAGCAAATCTCCAAACCAATAACATTGCGCAACACAAGTAGCTTAGCACGCAGCCAAACTAACAGCATCGCAAAACACAAGCAGCAAAACCAACGGCAGTGTTAAACGCATTTGTAAATGTTCTGGTCAATCGCACAGAACTGTGACCCTGCTCTCATCCCACACTCAACTCTTCCAAAAGAAAACGTAAGAGTTCGAGAGAGAGAGAAAAAGAGAGGGAGAAGGAAGAGGAAGGGAGGAGACAGAGGGAGATTTAGAACAAACGGCAGGAGCTGAAAGAAGGGAAGGTAAAGGAGAGAGAGAGGGAAGAGGCAGGGCAGAACTAGAGAAAGCAGGAACAGGGCAAGAAGGTGAGAGAGACTGACAGAGGGAGAGAGGAAAGAAAGAGAAAAGACCAACAATCAATGTCCAGGCAGCTGCGCTCTCTCCAATTACCACCTTCTCCCCCACCTGCCGCACGGCGTACAGGATCACCTTGCATTCGCCCTTCTGCCGTAACGACACCGTCGCCTGTCACTCACTGGCTCCGACGAATCTCCCGATAAGGGTCTCAAACGGCCCGCCCAGGCATCAGCTCAACTAGCGCAGCACAGCCCCCTGGGAAGGCTCGCTACCCGGCCCAACCTTCCCTTACAAAATGGCAGCCGGGAGAAATAAACCTCCTGCGTCAGCTCATTTAAAGAAACGACTCTGACCCTCTTCAAGCCCGATCGATCGGGTCGTTAATCAAGACGTCAAAAACGGGGGCAGACGTCAGACCCGGCGAAACGC
Source organism: Anguilla anguilla (assembly GCF_013347855.1). Taxonomy (NCBI): domain Eukaryota; kingdom Metazoa; phylum Chordata; class Actinopteri; order Anguilliformes; family Anguillidae; genus Anguilla; species Anguilla anguilla. The sequence goes on from NC_049212.1 coordinate 9,777,013, forward strand.
GTCCGAGCCGCTCGGGGGTGGAGTGGCGGAGCGAGCTCGTCGGCAGGAACCCGAGGCGGGACTACACACGGCCTCCTCCCCCAAAAGAGGGACTCGCTGCACCAGCACGCCCCCTCAATATGTCACACAACTCTTAACAAGAATTCAGTAATTACATCAGGACTGCCTGCCTGAACCGGCGACTAGCGACAAAACGGAACACCCCCGATTTTGTGGGTTGTGGCGGAGGAGGACAGTTTCTCAAATTTCCGACACGAATTTCACCGCAGGTACAAACCGTGCCTGATGGACCTCAGACGGTCCGCCAGGCTCAGACCCCACCTCCGCTTGGTCAGCCTCACTGAAGGCATTACAAAGCCTGGCAGAAACAGACAGAGCGCCTGTGCAGTGGCCAGGCCGACCTGCTGACCTGTCGTCTGCGCTCACCTGTTTATGGGGTCCCCCCCTAAGAATGTGGGCTCACCTGTTTGTGGGGTCCCCCCCTGAGAATGTGGGCTCACCTGTTTGTGGGGTCCCCTGAGAATGTGGGCTCACCTGTTTGTGGGGTCCCCTGAGAATTCTGTGGTCACCTGTTTATGGGGTCCCCCCTGAGAATGTGGGCTCACCTGTTTGTGGGGTCCCCTGAGAATGTGGGCTCACCTGTTTATAGGGTCCCCCCTGAGAATGTGGGCTCACCTGTTTATAGGGTCCCCCCCTGAGAATGTGGGCTCACCTGTTTATAGGGTCCCCCCCTGAGAATGTGGGCTCACCTGTTTGTGGGGTCCCCTGAGAATGTGGGCTCACCTGTTTGTGGGGTCCCCCCCCTGAGAATGTGGGCTCACCTGTTTGTGGGGTCCCCCCTGAGAATGTGGGCTCACCTGTTTGTGGGGTCCCCTGAGAATGTGGGCTCACCTGTTTGTGGGGTCCCCCCCCTGAGAATGTGGGCTCACCTGTTTGTGGGGTCCCCTGAGAATGTGGGCTCACCTGTTTATGGGGGTCCCCCCTGAGAATTCTGTTCTCACCTGTTTGTGGGGTCCCCTGAGAATGTGGGCTCTGGCTCCCTCGCATGCCGTCCTCATGGCCTCCAGAGAGGGGGTCCCCAGCAGGTCGGTGATCAGATCCAGCTGCAATACACAAACACATACAGGCCCATCTGGCAACCGAGCGGAGACTGCTGATTCGGAGTAAAACTGACCAACAGACACCGCGAGATGTGGCAACCCAGAACTGAACACCCATTCACTTCCAAAATGCAGAGAAAGATCTGGCAACCCAGTAGTGACCACAGATTTACAGTTCTGGGTCCACAGCCTCCACCTTCCTCAGTCTCTTTCTTTCTCACACACGAATACACACACACCGATATAGACACAGATACAGACACAGACACACCCACACGTGCACACAAGCACACACACACACACGCACACATCCACGCGACATAGCGACATAGCATCAAGGGGCGACATAGCTCAGGAGGTAAGACCGATTGTCTGGCAGTCGGAGGGTTGCCGGTTCAAACCCCGCCCTGGGCATGTCGAAGTGTCCTTGAGCAAGACACCTAACCCCTAACCCCTAACTGCTCTGGCGAATGAGAGGCATCAATTGTAAAGCGCTTTGGATAAAAGCGCTATATAAATGCAGTCCATTTACCAGTCCATTCACGCACTCACACACACACACAGGGCATACCTGCTGGATGGGGCTCAGGGCCTGGAAGAGGATCCTCCGGCCCAGCAGCTCGGCGAAGATGCAGCCCACGGACCAGACGTCGATGGCGTTGGAGTAGTGGCGGCTGCCCATCAGGATCTCCGGGGCGCGGTAGTACTGCGTCACCACCTCCTGGGTCATGTGACGCGACTCGTCCGGCTCCTCCACCCTGGCCAGCCCGAAGTCGCAGATCTGGGGGGGGGAGGAGGAGTCAGGAACAGGATACAATGCACTGCCTTTACTGTCCGTTTCTATGGAAATGCATCTGTCCAGGCCTGCCCGAAAATAAGCCAATACCAAACACACAAAGACAACTGGGAGAGACACAATCGGCATCACACAAACTACATATACACAATATTGCACACCACATTGTAATTTTCCACCACACTTTACTCCAATCACTCGCACGCGCGCACGCACGCGCGCACGCACGCGCACACACACACACACACACACACACACACAGGCAAAAAGGTTAAACGGAAGGCGAGGGTCCTGGAAATGGACTGCTCAATGTGAATGAAATGTATGTAAAAATATATGATTATAATAAATGATATATGATATATATTTAATACATTTAAAAACAAATCTATCAGAACAATGTAGCCTATAATTTTTAATGGACACACTGGCTATGAGCCACAGACCCCCTGGGGGACGGATGGCTCCGGTTTTTTTACCCAGACGCACACATAACTCGTCTGACCAGCTCGCTGCAGGGCCGCGGTGCCTGCAGGGGCTACTCAGCCCCGGGGAGCCAGGGAGAGCAGCAGCACCAGAAGGTCCTCATTCCAAACCAGGCCCCTTAACTGCCTGATCCACCACATCGCCATCTCTCCGCCGAGCCGGTTCAGCTGCGCCCCGCGCTGCGCGTCCTGCTTTAGAACGAGCCGGAAAACACCGGCCGGGCTGTTGCAGACCAAACGGCATTGATTATTGGACTGTATAAGCGGCGGGCTGCCATTGGTCAGACGGGCTCGGCGCAGGCTAGCTGCTCTGAGCACGCAGAGCCTTTGGCCTTGGACCACGCCCCGTGGGGGGGGGGGGGGGGGGGGCTGTAGTGAGAGGGGTGGGGGGCGTTGCCGGGGCGCTGAAACGTTAGCCATTAGCCTTGAGAGCTGGTTACACTGCGACCGTGAGAGGAATGTGGAGATAAGAGCCTCCTGAGAGAGGAGGTACAGGACACAGGTCATACACGCACGCGCACACACACACACACACACATGCACACACACACACGCACACACACACGCACACAGACGCACACAGACACATGTACGCGCACACCTAACCCACAGCAAGCATTATATGGACTTCCCAGAAAGGTAAACAGAGGAAACTGAAAGTTAGCGGAGTGGCTAAAAGCAAAACTATAATGCTTCAAATTCAGGACAAAACAATGTTTTACCTTTAGGCAAACATTTGTTTACCCAAGTGAGAAGTTGTGATGTGGGAAATAAACCTTTAAGGTAGGACTACTTTGTGGGAGGAGCAAAAATAAAACCTGTTCATTTTTTTAAAGGCCTTTGGAGCAGCAGCTGCTGGAAACAGAGACTAAGCATTGTACTGCAGCAGTAAAGGAGGCCAAAAGGATGCTGGGATACACATAAAAAAGTGCTGAGTATATAAACTAAAGGAAGTTATCCTGGTGTTACACAATGCCTTTATTAGACCATACTTATAGGACTGTGTGCAGTTATGAACATCACACCACAAGCAAGATATAAAAGCTCTGGAAAAAGTTCAAAGAAGGGCAACTAAACTGGTTTCTGGTGTGAAATGTGAATGCTATGAGGAAAGACTGAAGGCACTTTTGACTGGAATTTTTCCAGTTCATAAAAATGTAGTAAGTTAACAACAACAGGATGTTATCCCAGCAGAATTCTGACAGTAGAGCCAGAGACCAGAGGAAGAGATCACCAAAGGTAAATTCTGCATGAGTATCAAATTTACACAGAGTTGTCAATGTACGGACTAGACTGCCAGGTCATGCAGTAGAGGCAGAGACCCAAGAGGTATTCACACCCAGGTTTAATGTAGCGCTAGATGCTCTTTTTTTATAGATAAATGGTGAGCACTGATGGGCAGAACAGCCCGTCCTTGTCATTACGCGTTCTAGTGTTTCTATGTTCTCATTTCCAGCGGGGGAGGAAAAAGCAGATTGCGATGTTGTGATGAATGTCACACACGCAGAGATGGCACGATGGTGGCCTGACCTTTACGAACGGCTGATAATGTCACATTCAGGGATAAGTCAGCCTGTACAAGCCGGTCTTTAGAGGAAGGACACAACGCCAAGACACCCCAGCCCTGAGCTTGGACTACAGAGCAGCCAGTTTGGTCCACAATGAGTGGATGAACCACGTGTACTTGCACCGTGAATCAACTTTATATGAAGCATCTGAAAGGTGGTGCATAAACTACGCTCCAACCGGGCTGGGATTGGTCAGCTCCAGTACAGAGTTGCGGTCGAGACCATGCTCTGACTGGGCCGGGATTGGTCGAGACCAAGCTCTGACCGAGCCGGGATTGGTCGAGGCCATGCTCTGACCGGGCCGGGATTGGCCGAGACCGTGCTCTGACCGAGCCGGGATTGGTCGAGACCGTGCTCTGGCCGAGCCGGGATTGGCCGAGACCGTGCTCTGACCGGGGGATAGGATTGCTCACCTTCAGCACACAGTTGCTGTTGACCAGGAGATTCCCAGGTTTGATGTCGCGGTGCAGGATTCCGGCAGAGTGCAGGTACTTCAGTCCTGTGGACCAGACACACGAGAGGAACACACATCAGCACATAGTCCCCCCCCCCCTGTGGCTCTGACCCTGGGGGCACCGGCTGACACACACATACCCACTGAACCGGGTCAGCTCACTGTGGCATCCACCGGCAGGCCCGAAGACCCGCTCTTACATCATTAGTTCTGACTGACTGGTTAAACTGACTGACTGGTATGGATCTGACACACACTGAAAAGTATCTGCTTTAATTCCTTTGAGGAAAATCTAGCTGGGGAGTGTTTGTGTGTGAGTGAGAGATGTTTGTCCTGGTCCGTGAGGGTGTGCATATGTGAGCATGTGTGTGTGTGTGTGAGAGTGTTTGTGTGAGAGAATGTGTCTGTCTGTGTGTGTGTGTGTGTGTGTGTGTGTGTGTGTGTGTCTCCTCACCTCTCAGTATCTGGTAGAGGAACACTTTGACGTGGTCGGAGCTGAGGGGCTGGGGGGACACGATGATCTTGTGAAGGTCGCTCTGCATCAGCTCTGTCACCACATAGCTGCACAGGGCAGAGTCAAGGGGAAACACAGCAGTGCACGCGTGCACACACAACCACTTTCAATCTCTCTCTCTGTCTCACACACACACACACACATGCGCACACACACAAAAACAGAAAACATCAGAGAGAGGGTCGACCCTCATCGTTGCGCGCGGGGTGTCCGTGGAGACGGATAATGAGTCATCACGGCGGCTTTCATGAGCGCGACCAAGTTTCAGCGGTCGTCCTTTCGTTAGTTACAGACCCGCACCTGCATCCAGGCAGTGTTGGGTTCGTATCCTGGGGGGCGGGACGCTGCCTCCCCCAAATCCTCTCTGTAAACTCGGTTAGCCATTTTAAAAGACTATGTCAAAATTCTAATTACGAAAGTCACCCAAATGGAGGCCACTTAATAAGCACATAAAAAATAATAACAAAGCTGTCAACGGAGGCCAGTTACGCGATTTCCTTTCCTAGCGAGCGGGCTTCTGACAAGGGCTGGAGTGAGCTAAACACTGAATAAATTCATCTGCTGAAATCAATTAGGCCAACAAGTCAAATCTACAGCACCAGCTAATTTGAGCTGCGGGTGAGTGGTTTAGAATCCGGCTGAATAGAAGAGCTCATTCACAATGGCGGTAAGGTAAGCATGCAAAACGCTTCCCTGCAAACACATGCCCCGGACAGCACAGCTCTCTCCAGCAAGAAAACGGGCACACACACACTGCAGAACAGATACACACACACTGCAGAACAGATACACACACACACACACTGCAGAACAGATACACACACACTGCAGAACACACACACACACACTGCAGAACAGATACACACACACTGCAGAACAGACACACACAAGCTGCAGAACAGACACACACAAGCTGCAGAACACACACACACACTGCAGAACAGACACACACACACTGCAGAACAGACACACACACTGCAGAACAGATACACACACACTGCAGAACAGACACACACACACTGCAGAACAGATACACACACACTGCAGAACAGACACACACACTGCAGAACAGATACACACACACTGCAGAACAGACACACAAACACACTGCAGAACAGACACACACACTGCAGAACAGACACATACACTCCAGAACAGACAAACAAACACACTGCAGAACAGGCACACACACACTGCAGACACAATGTGAGAGCACAGGACCGCTCAGCACAAGGGTCGGTAAAAAGCTGGGCAGTCAGCAGTCAGTTCCCGCTCTGGCTTCCCCCACAGACTGATAACCATTCTTTTTTTTCTTTCACAAATTCTGCTTCAAAGCTCAACAAAAAAAAGAGACATCTGAAAAAGGGACAGGATGTGCCACAGGGCGAGCAGCGTTTGAGGCACTTGTAAGAGCGCCCATTTCACACTTCTGAAACGGACAGACGAAGCAGAATAAGAAGAAGAAGAAGAAGCTGTTTCCTGCGCCTGGAAAGCATCTCCAAAAACAACCTGACTACTCAATGAAAGCTTTTCACCAGCAACCACTTACAGAGCAAAGCCCCCAGTGAGAGAGGTCAGATATGAAGAGAGGGGAAGAGACCCTGCTCTGTATCCAACATCGATATGCGCACACACAAACACACACACACACACGCACACACACGCACACGCACACGCAAACGCACACGCAAACGCACACGCACACGCACACGCACACAGACACACAGACACACACACACACACACTCTCAAACGCACACACACACTCATTCACACTCACACTCACACACAATAATAAACAGATGTGCGGTTGTTCAGAGAGAAGCGGCAGACATTCTCTGGCAGAGCAGTGCCACGGGTCAGGTGTGAACTAAAAATAAATGCTTGACAGCTCGACGCTCGCTCTCCCCGGCAGGTCAGAAGGTTTCCCCACAACAACCAAGAAGAGAAATAAGAGCCGACTGGAAGACAGAGGGCTTCTAATAAACACACACACACACACACACACACACAGACACACTCTCACACACACTCACACTCACACAGACACACACTCACACTCACACACACCCGGGGCCACGACAGAGAGCGCGATGGCAGAAACGACTTTCCAGGATAGTGTGTGAACTTGCGCGAATTTGCCGATTAAGAGGATAGTTTAGATTTTTCGATATCTTTGTCTTACATTCGACTCACCCACAATGCTCGATGGATAGAGAACACCGAACATATAGCTCCCGCTAAATAGACTTATAGCCTCCGCTATACAGACATATAGCTCCTGCTATACAGACATATAGCTCCTGCTACATATACATATAGCTCCTGCTATACAGACATATAGCTCCTGCTACATATACATATCGCTCCTGCTATACAGGCATATAGCTCCTGCTATACAGGCATATAGCTCCTACTATACAAGCATATAGCTCCTGTTATACAGACATACAGCTCCTGCTACATACACATACAGCTTCTGCTACACAGACATACAGCTCCTGCTATATAGGCATATAGCTCCTGCTAGCGAGCTCCACGTTGTGATGGAAGTGAACTAGGCCAAATTCCATGCAGCTCCACTCCATAACTGTGAATTCGAGCCCTTATTCCATAACGCTGAAGTGAAATTACCGCTAAATATGTTACCGTATAACTCTCCGCAGAAGACGCTGCGTGCAGTGGAGCGACACTTGGCCACACAATAAAAGATTTAGCGGTAATTTGACTACATAATAAAATAACAGCTCAACAGCAGTATTCGGGATTCCAGGCTCGGGAGTTTTAATGCTTCTGAACGGTGGCGCAGCCCCGTAGTCTCGAGAGGGGGGCCGGGGCGGAATGTTCCGGTAACTGTTCATTAGCAATAAAACCGCTCTGTTGTTTGTCATCCCGAACGCGGTCAGCACTTTTCACAGTCGCGCTTTTCCCCCCAGCGGCTGGCCTCTCCGCGTTTTTTTCGAAGATAAGCCCCAACGCCTCGAACGGCTTTCGTCCCCGGGTCGGTTTCGCGCGTCTCGTTACGACCTCAGGACCCGACCCCGCCCCCGCCCCCGCCCCCGCCCCCCGCCCCCCGCCCCCCCGGGGGAACGCGCTCGCTTCCGCTATCAGGCGCTGGCGTCTCACCAGTAAACTCCCATTTGAGTCCGCGTGACCGCTCTCGCTGTTCCTCTCGCTTTGTGAGGTGTTCTGTAGGGAGACTGCAAAAAAAAAAAAAAAACCTGTCGCACTTCCAAAAATACCGCTTCCTAACAGTTCTAATATTACAACGTTAATCAGCTCCGCAGTAGACTTTGACCCCGGGCAGGAAACCCATACATAGATTTTTTTTTATTGTTAAACGTTTTCTATTTTTAAAGACTGGATATTTCTCTGAGGAAGAGATTCTCTCTGAGGAAGGGCACTTTTCTGAAAGGTGCATTGGGCCTCATTCACAAAACATGCATACGATCACATTTGATCGTACGTCGTGCGTAAGAACGTTTCCAAGAACATTTCGGCATTCATAATTTTTTTTCTTAGCTGTGTTTGTTCGTGGCTGTTTCCTTCTGCGAATCACATGAACGCGATTTCGCACAAAATTTAGTCAGCATTCATCATCTCATACATCTGGGATACGCACGTGTGACGACCGTCTCTAATATGGGGCGATATAGCTCAGGAGGTAAGACCGATTGTCTGGCAGTCGGAGGGTTGCCGGTTCAAACCCCGCCCTGGGCATGTCGAAGTGTCCTTGAGCAAGACACCTAACCCCTAACCGCTCTGGCGAATGAGAGGCATCAACTGTAAAGCGCTTTGGATAAAAGCGCTATATAAATGCAGTCCATTTACCATTTAATATTGTCTCATTTTTATCGTAGTTACAGGAGTCGGCCAGTGTGTGCGGTGCACCCCTTTCTAATTGAGAGCACCAGGGGGGTAAACCCTATAATAAGGAAGCCCCAGTGCTTTCTGGGCCGCTTTTCTCTCTCTCTTTCTCACTCTGTTCCAGGTAATCCGGTTGGACGGCCTGCAGGTTTTTCCTTCACCCTCTTTTCTTCACAGGTTTTGCGTTGTACATTCACATCCCATGCACACGCGCATCCATACACATTTAATACAAATACCCTACATTTCACTCATACATGTATCATTGTTTTCTTCTTAATAAATAATTCCTTTGTTGAAAAGTATACCTTGTTGTGTTGTCTCCCTTTTTGTCGCGACTATAGCTTAAGTCGTAACGCGCAAAAACAAAGCCAGAGCTCGCAAAGTCGGCTATCCTGCGTTTCAACGATAAACTCCGAAACATATTTATGTCAAAAGTGGAAAAGGCGAAGGCAGCATTTTAAAAAATGTGCAGGTTGAGCCAAAGCGGAGTCACGCGAGATGAGTAAGACCTAAAAATAATGCGTTCAAACCGGCCTTCCCTGCCAACGCAGACAAGTTCTTCATTCGCGTTTATTTGAGGGCTGAGTATTTCCCTAATTCACAAAAATGGCCTAGTCTGAATCAGAGAAACACGCAGGGTATAAAAAAAAGGAGAAAAAAAAGGCATTAAGTAAAGGGCTTATGAAAGGCTTATCAAGTGACTTAATGGACATTTTTAAAAAATCCGAGCAGCATGTCCATTTCAGTGATAAGATAATACCCTGTATTAAAACAGTAACAAACCTTTCAATTTTGGAACAAGCTACTTCATCCTCCCCAACTCTGGAGATAATTCCAGAAAAACGGGTAGTGAGCGAGGATCAGTGGTTCTGAACGTGCTGTTCCTCTGGGGGGGGGGGGGGGGGGGGGGGCTGATATAGCAGCGTGAGCAGCGACCGCCTGCCGGGGGGGGGGGGGGGTAGAAGCACAAACCGGTTTTTCTCGTGCGATGGAGACAGGCCGCCACTCTGCCTTCCCAGACTGCCTCTGACAGTACTGAGAGAACGAGGGTCCGACGCCCGAGCAGCGGACCAGTCCGGATCGACAACCGCCCTCAACTCCGCCCTCAAAACCGCCCTCAACTCCGCCCTCAAAACTGCCCTCAACTCCGCCCTCAACTCCGCCCTCAAAACCGCCACGCTGTCTGTGACTGCTCCTCACCCGTCTGTCTGTCTGTCCGTCTGTCTGTCCATCAGCCTAACTTTCATACAAGGGTACCATCACGCTCACCCCTTCCCTGAAGTCATCTCCCCCCAAAATCAGCAGATACAGCACCTCACAAAGGAAAGATTATTATTATTATTATTTTAAAGAAGGTATCGGTTCAAGCATTGGTGCCGTTTTAAAAGTATCATTTTAGGATGATAGGCACAACACCACCATGCCAGACCCCAATCAACAGGACGTCCCGTCTGAGAGACTGTACTGTACACTAGCCCACCATGCAGACCCCCATCAACAGGACGTCCCATCTGAGAGACTGTACTGTACACTAGCCCACCACGCCAGCCCCCGATCAACAGGACGTCCCGTCTGAGAGACTGTACTGTACACTAGCCCACCATTCCAGACCCCAATCAACAGGACGTCCCGTCTGAGAGACTGTACTGTACACTAGCCCACCATGCCAGACCCCAATCAACAGGACGTCCCGTCTGAGAGACTGTACTGTACACTAGCCCACCATGCCAGACCCCGATCAACAGGACGTCCCATCTGAGACTGTACTGTACACTAGCCCACCATGCCAGACCCCCATCAACAGGACGTCCCGTCTGAGAGACTGTACTGTACACTAGCCCACCATGCCAGACCCCAATCAACAGGACGTCCCGTCTGAGAGACTGTACTGTACACTAGCCCACCATGCCAGCCCCCAATCAACAGGACGTCCCATCTGAGACTGTACTGTACACTAGCCCACCATGCCAGACCCCCATCAACAGGACGTCCCGTCTGAGAGACTGTACTGTACACTAGCCCACCATGCCAGACCCCCATCAACAGGACGTCCCGTCTGAGAGACTGTACTGTACACTAGCCCGCCATGCCAGACCCCAATCAACAGGACGTCCCGTCTGAGAGACTGTACTGTACACTAGCCCACCATGCCAGACCCCAATCAACAGGACGTCCCGTCTGAGAGACTGTACTGTACACTAGCCCACCATGCCAGACCCCGATCAACAGGACGTCCCGTCTGAGAGACTGTACTGTACACTAGCCCACCACGCCAGCCCCCGATCAACAGGACGTCCCATCTGAGACTGTACTGTACACTAGCCCACCATGCCAGACCCCAATCAACAGGACGTCCCATCTGAGACTGTACTGTACACTAGCCCACCATGCCAGACCCCAATCAACAGGACGTCCCGTCTGAGAGACTGTACTGTACACTAGCCCACCATGCCAGACCCCGATCAACAGGACGTCCCGTCTGAGAGACTGTACTGTACACTAGCCCACCATGCCAGACCCCGATCAACAGGACGTCCCGTCTGAGAGACTGTACTGTACACTAGCCCACCATGCCAGCCCCCAATCAACAGGACGTCCCATCTGAGACTGTACTGTACACTAGCCCACCATGCCAGACCCCAATCAACAGGACGTCCCGTCTGAGAGACTGTACTGTACACTAGCCCACCATGCCAGACCCCCATCAACAGGACGTCCCGTCTGAGAGACTGTACTGTACACTAGCCCGCCATGCCAGACCCCAATCAACAGGACGTCCCGTCTGAGAGACTGTACTGTACACTAGCCCACCATGCCAGCCCCCAATCAACAGGACGTCCCATCTGAGACTGTACTGTACACTAGCCCACCACGCCAGACCCCCATCAACAGGACGTCCCGTCTGAGAGACTGTACTGTACACTAGCCCACCATGCCAGACCCCGATCAACAGGACGTCCCATCTGAGAGACTATACTGTACACTAGCCCACCATGCCAGACCCCGATCAACAGGACGTCCCGTCTGAGAGACTGTACTGTACACTAGCCCACCATGCCAGACCCCGATTAACAGGAAGTCTCGTCTGAGAGACTGAACTGTACACTAGCCCACCATGCCAGACCCCGATCAACAGGACGTCCCGTCTGAGAGATGTACTGTACACCAGCCCACCATGCCAGACCCCAATCAACAGGACGTCTCGTCTGAGAGACTGTACTGTACACTAGCCCACCATGCCAGCCCCCGATCAACAGGACGTCCCGTCTGAGAGACTGTACTGTACACTAGCCCACCATGCCAGACCCCGATCAACAGGACGTCCCATCTGAGAGACTGTACTGTACACTAGCCCACCATGCCAGCCCCCCATCAACAGGACGTCCCATCTGAGAGACTGTACTGTACACTAGCCCACCATGCCAGACCCCGATCAACAGGACGTCCCGTCTGAGAGACTGTACTGTACACTAGCCCACCATGCCAGACCCCAATCAACAGGATGTCCCGTCTGAGAGACTGTACTGTACACTAGCCCGCCATGCCAGACCCCAATCAACAGGACGTCCCGTCCGGCATGCGCCGTCATTGCAGAAGGCTGGAACCGCTGAAGGCGAAACCGCCCAGCAGGTCCCTTTCTGATCAGCCCCAGTGCATGCTGGGAAAGCGCTCGGTGCTGAAGGATACATTTCCTCAAAGTAGTCGATGTGCGGGGGCTGCAGGATGTCCAAGGCGGAGAGAACCTGCGAGGAGAAGACTGCATGAGGACTGTCTCTGTGCATATCAGCATGTGCGTGTATGTGTGTAAGAGTGTGTGAATGTGTGTACATGTGTGCCCGTGTGTGTGTGTGTGTGTGTGCGTGCGTGTGTGACTGTGTGTACATGTGTGCGCGTGTGTGTGTGTGTACATGTGCGTGTGTGCCTGCGCATGTGTGTATAGAAGTGTGTGTGTGTGTGTACATGAGCGTGCACATGTGTGTGTGTGTGTGTGTGTGTGTGTGTACATGTACGTGGGTGTGCAGCCATCAAATCACATCACATCAGTAGAGTCAAATCTGCCAGAGAAGGTCATGCAAACCACAGGGGGAAAGATAACTGCACAGCATCACGCTCATCAGAATCATCCATACTCTGATCCATACTCTGGTTATACTGAGTGTGGGAGCAGAAGAAACAGTATTCACCCCCCCCCCCCCAAAAGGAGGGATAAAATACAACTCCTACATTAAAACACCTTTCGAAGTCATATTTAGCCAAATGAGTGGCAGTCAAAAGAGGTTTCAGTCAGCTCAGCTTTAACTGCGACTGTTAATGATGATCAATCAAACACAATTACACAATTAGGAGGGAGCTGAGCTGGCAAAACTAAGCGGTTGCTGTGGGAGTGGTTTAAATTACGGGTTGCCGTGGGAGGGGTTTAAATGAGGGGTTGTTGTGGGAGTGGTTTAAATGAGGGGTTGCTGTGGGAGTGGTTTAAATTACGGGTTGCCGTGGGAGTGGTTTAAATGAGGGGTTGCTGTGGGAGTGGTTTAAATGAGGGGTTGTTGTGGGAGGGGTTTAAATGAGGGGTTGCTGTGGGAGTGGTTTAAATGAGGGGTTGCTGTGGGAGTGGTTTAAATGAGGGGTTGCTGTGGGAGTGGTTTAAATGAGGGGGTTGCAGTGGGAGTGGTTTTAATGAGGGGTTGCTGTGGGAGGGGTTTAAATGAGGGGTTGCTGTGGGAGTGGTTTAAATGAGGGGTTGCTGTGGGAGTGGTTTAAATGAGAGGTTGCTGTGGGAGGGGTTTAAATGAGTGGTTGCTGTGGGAGTGGTTTAAATGAGGGGTTGCTATGGGAGTGGTTTAAATGAGGGGTTGCTGTGGGAGTGGTTTAAATGAGAGGTTGATGTGGGAGTGGTTTTAATGAGGGGTTGCCATGGGAGGGGTTTAAATGAGAGGTTGTTGTGGGAGGGGTTTAAATGAGAGGTTGCTGTGGGAGTGGTTTAAATGAGGGGTTGCTGTGGGAGTGGTTTAAATGAGGGGTTGCTGTGGGAGTGGTTTAAATGAGGGGTTGCTGTGGGAGTGGTTTAAATGAGGGGTTGCTGTGGGAGTGGTTTAAATGAGAGGTTGCTGTGGGAGGGGTTTAAATGAGTGGTTGCTGTGGGAGTGGTTTAAATGAGAGGTTGCAGTGGGAGTGGTTTAAATGAGGGGTTGCTGTGGGAGTGGTTTAAATGAGAGGTTGCTGTGGGAGGGGTTTAAATGAGAGGTTGCTGTGGGAGGGGTTTAAATGAGAGGTTGCTGTGGGAGGGGTTTAAATGAGAGGTTGCTGTGGGAGGGGTTTAAATGAGAGGTTGTTGTGGGAGTGGTTTAAATGAGAGGTTGCTGTGGGAGGGGTTTAAATGAGAGGTTGCTGTGGGAGGGGTTTAAATGAGTGGTTGTTGTGGGAGTGGTTTAAATGAGAGGTAGCTGTGGGTGGGGTTTAAATGAGGGGTAGCTGTGGGTGGGGTTTAAATGAGAGGTTGTTGTGGGAGTGGCTAAATGAGGGGTTGTTGTGGGAGTGGTTTAAATGAGGGGTTGCCATGGGAGGGGTTTAAATGAGGGGTTGCTGTGGGAAGGGTTTAAATGAGGGGTTGCTGTGGGAGTGGTTTAAATGAGAGGTAGCTGTGGGTGGGGTTTAAATGAGGGGTAGCTGTGGGTGGGGTTTAAATGAGAGGTTGTTGTGGGAGTGGCTAAATGAGGGGTTGTTGTGGGAGTGGTTTAAATGAGGGGTTGCCATGGGAGGGGTTTAAATGAGGGGTTGCTGTGGGAAGGGTTTAAATGAGGGGTTGCTGTGGGAGTGGTTTAAATGAGGGGTTGCTGTGGGAGGGGTTTAAATGAGGGGTTGCCGCGGGAGTGGCTAAACGATGGGGTAAAGGGCTGTGATGCAGTAGTGCCACACTCTCACTCACGTTGTCGTGTTTGAAGAAGCAGAGCATCTTCAGCTCGCGGAAGACCCTCTTGCAGGAGACGAGGTTCTGGAAGACGTTGGGCATCTTTTTGAGGGCCACCCGCTTGCCATCCCGCGGATCCGTCACTGACCTGTGGGGGGGGGGGGGGGGGGGGGGGGCGGAGAACAACCAAACGTCACCAACTGGGCAATCCAAACTGGGCATAAGCTCACTGAAAAGACCATAACCTGCCAATAACAACGTACCACAAGCACACATTCATGCACAGCACAGGTGGAATGCACATACAGTTAGCGGTTAGCATAACATTAAGGAGAAAACGTGCACACTGTAAGCACCAACACACACACACACACACAAGCACACGCACACACGTACACATACACGCACCTGGCTACAAAAAAAAAAAACTAATATGCAACACAAAATCAAAAGATGCTTTTTAAATTTTCTCTGAGCTTGTGAACGTTCCCTCTGGGTATCCGGACACTCTCAATGCTCATGAACATGACAGATTAAACAGCCAGCTGAGGACTACTCTGGATATTATGGCCCCAGAAAAGATAAAAAGTTCTCAATAAATCCAGACACGACTGATGAATGGATTAATTTGACAATGGCCACAAAGTATAACACAAATGGGAGGAGAACAAAAATTACAGGTTGATTATGAAATCCTTACGGAACCAACGGGGTCTCTACAGAGCTGTTAAGACTGCAAGACAGGCATATTCTTGGTTATTGATGAAACTATAAATTCCCAAGTGCTTTTCTCCACTATCCATCACAATTCACCGGAGGAAACTGGAGTACCCGGAGGAAACCCAAGCAGACACAGGGAGAACATGCAAACTCCACATAAAAAGGCCCAGGCTGGATTCAAACCCGGGACTTTCTTGCTGTGAGGCGACAGTGCTACCCACTGCAACACCACTCTCTCTCTCTCTCTCTCTCTCTCCAAAGCAAGAGTTACAAAGAACAACAGTAATAACAAATAACATTATAATAAAACCAACTCTACAACCTGTAAACTAATATACTCATATGCGCATACAACATAAACAAAAACATAAGCCTACACATACAGCCATATAATATACAGTATGTAAATAACAATTAACTGCAGATGTTGACAGTCATTGCGCTTCTGTGTTGATGACAGGTTGTCACATACAGTGCAGCTAGTGAGGCTGTGCGTCCTTCAGCCAGTAGTCATTTTTGTTTATCGGGAAGTGTGGAAGTATTATTTTTCTATTTTCAAAGAACTTGCAAATTTCTGGAAGTAGTACTTTTCTATTTTCAGAGAACTTCTTGCGAATTTCTGTATATTTATTGCAGTATAGACGGAAGTCTCTCCCTCTCCCTCCCTCTCCCCCTCTCTCTGCTCATTGCTCTCTCTCTCTCTCTCAGCTTTCTGAGGACTGAGAGGTATTTAGAGGAATATAAACAAGCAGTTTCACTCCTAAACTACAGACAGAGCCTAAAGCACTCAGCCATGCTGGGCTATAAGGCTGCTGAACAGCCAGAAATTTTACCCAGCATCTCCCTAATCCCATCCTGGCCTGTGCCCCCCCCAACCCCCCCCGCCCCACAGAGCTACCGTCACACGCCAACTGCCCGAAATCTACTCAATGGGTCCTTGTCACACAGGGACAACTGCTTCCTCAAGCTTCATCGAAATTCCACACCGAGTCACGGACAGACAGGGGAAATCGCACAGACACAAGCACACGACACAAGCTAGGACTGCCAATCCTTCAGGATCGCCCTCACACTGCACAAGGCCCCACACACAGGTGTGTTCATCATTAGACAAAGCAGCAACAGGAACGAAATAACAGTTAGCATAAATATAGACATTGTTTAATCAAATCAAAAAGATTTGAGCTCATACAAATACATATTTTGTTACAACAGGAAAAATACTTCTATCTTTCAATTCAATTTTATTTGTATAGAGCTTTTTACAGAGAACGGTCACAAAGACACTCCAGATGCTCCAGACAGCATCAGGGCATGGGCAGGGGAGGAACACGTCATAGTGTCTTTGAACCCTGACCCTACTTACCCCACCATAAAAGAAACTAATTGTAACGGGACTAATTGACAAATTGAGGCTTAACCCGAGCTGTGGATTTGGAGCTCCATCAGACCCCCACTGGACCGGTGAGTGAACTGCAGGGGGGGCGGAGCCACGGCACACAGAAGCCCCATCCCCTCTCCCTCCGCCCGGGCCGCACGCCCAACACCAGACTGCCCCCCCCCCCCCCCCCAACCCGCGCCGAGGGTCACAAGGTCTTCACGGGCCTCGGCGAAGATTAAAGCGAGAGAGAGAGAGAGAGAGAGAGACAGAGAGAGAGAGAGGGGGACAGAGAGAGAGGGAGAGAGGGAGAGAGAGAGAGAGAGAAAAAGAGAGAGAGAGAGACAGAGAGGGAGGGAGAGAGAGAGAGAGAGAGAGACAGAGAGAGAGAGACAGAGAGGGAGGGAGAGAGAGAGAGAGAGAGAGAGAGAGGGTGTCTGTCTCATCTAATCCCGTTGCGCCCGTCAAACTTTCAGCACACGTCATCCGCGCAAAATCTGCCTCGGCTGGCCCGGAGCAGGACGTGTTGTTTTTTTTTGTTTTATTTTTAGTGGCGGAATGAGACGTGGAGGCGGGGCGACGCGGGCTCGCTAACGGCCTCACTCCCGGCGCGCGGTTCACACGCGTTTCTCACACTTTTCTCACGCGTTCTAAAACAGAATGAAAGAGCGAATGGAGCGGGAGAGGAAGGCTGCTCCATTCTTTAAAACAGGCTTGTTTCAGGTTCAAGGGGAATCTGATGGGATTAGATTCCTGCACACTCACGAGCGCTTTCGCAAACGAACACATCAATGTGTGTGCACACACGCACTCACTCGCACACACACACATACGCACACACGCACACACACCCTTTACAGGCTTCCCCAGCCGGACCCTGTGTTTCTGTCAGCCGCTCAGCTCTAGCTGTGACCGTGACCGTGACCGTGACCGCAAGCGGTCCCACTGGGAGCGGTGACGGACCTGCACGCATTCTGACCCTCACTCCCCCCCCCTCCCCACGAACACTAAGTAAACCCAGCCTACTGACGCCACCTCAGACGTGCACACACACACGTACACACACACGCGAGCGCGCACACGTGACCAGCGCGCAGGTGGAGAGCTCAGGGCCGTCGTCGCCGCAGTTTACAGCAGGACCCGCTTATCCTTTGCCCCTCGGCTCGGAGAGAGGGGGATTGTGGGTAACGGTCACGTGACTGGCCGGTGTTCCGTGCGAGTCTGCTCACGCCACAGCCCCTTGGGGGGATAAGCTCTGACCCGCTAAGCGCCTGACAAAAACAGCTCATTTACTTAAAACACTGCCGGAGCCGCACGGAGAGGGGCGCGTTCAATCTAAGCACCACGGTGCCCACCGCTGAGCTCTCTCCACCCACACTGCCCTGAGTTCAGCGCTCTATCAAACAGAGCCTAAGCACCCGCTTGCTGAAATTACATATGCGGTATTTTTAAATTTGGTAACCTCATTTAGTTTGGAGCGAGTTGAGAAAATGTATAAATCACAATCGGTAAACTTATTATACTTATTATAAACCACTTCCAGTCATAATAGAACATTTCTTCAGGGAAGCCAAGTGATAAGCGAAAGAAGCAAAATAAGAAAGTGAAACTATAACAAAAAAAAAAACAGAAAATGCAAACGGCAGCTCTTATTTGATTAAACATTCCTCCTCAAGTCACTGAATCCACGGGCTATGGCCATCAGTGCATGACTTCAGAACGAGGCCCCAAGGGCTGCTGGGAAATGTAGGCAAGGCCACCTCTCCGGTGCCTCTCAGACCCTGCCGAAGAGGACCTGATCCGTCTCATGAATATTAATTAGGTCTGGAACTGGTGCTGAATTCTGAATGGCTGCCAGTCGCAATAATTCAGCAAGTGTGTGCGCAGGGACTGGAAGCAGAGACTAGGAGCGATGGCCGCACTGCCGCTGAATATTCATGAGGCACCTGTGTTTCAGACGCTAATGACTCCGACGGGCCAGAATCTGGTGCTTCCTTCCTGTCCCGGCTACAGCGTTCAGTGGCGACTCTGAAAAGCCCTGTCCAGACACTCACAGCCTATGAATATTCATGCAGAAGATAGATTTTGTTCTGAATGATTTGGCCGTTGAAATCAAAATTACGCATAGCCATGAATTATAAATGGACATTCAAATATGTTAGAATCTTGAAGCAAACCAGCATTCGTGAGCTTGGCTGAAAACCTTTCATGCTAGACGTGCACGAAAGGAAATTATTTCACAACGTAAATCTGAAGAGAGCATCAACATTTCAGTACAACTAATACAGTGGCCTGGATTAAATCTCAATGTGGCCTCAAACGTTTGCTCGCAATGAAATTCACGAGCAGCATTTTCATTCATCACAAGCAATCTGGTGAGTTCATCTATTTGAGTTAAAAGTAAGGACAAAAAAATCTCACTGAACCCAGGCCAGGCATCTCCGATAATCCTACAGATTTTAGAGACAAAAAGAAACTACACGAAGGCCAAAGAGTACTATTACAATTAGATGAACAAAAACAGGAATTTTAATTATTAATGAATTCATTTCTAATCATGAGGGCAGGCCTTTTCTGTTCTTATGTTATTTTTGACATCAAGGCTTCAGCACATGTCAAAAATGTGTTCAGCAAGAAAAACAAAAAAATACACACACACACACTCATGCGCGTGTGAAACACACACACACACACTCATGCGCGTGTGAAACACACACACACACTCATGCGCGTATGAAACACACACACACACTCATGCGCGTGTGAAACACACACACACACTCATGCGCGTGTGAAAGACACACACACACACACACACACTCATGCGCATGTGAAACACACACACACACACACACACACACACACACACACACACACACACACACACACACTCATGCGCGTGTGAAACACACACACACACACACACACACTCATGCGCATGTGAAACACACACACACACTCATGCGCATGTGAAACACACACACACACACACACACAGAAGCAGTGTTATCAGAGAGCAGGCGGCTGAAAGCGGCAGTGGGGCGTAACCGTGGCGAGGAGGCAGCTGGAGGCGGGCGGTTTGGCGGTTTGGCGGGAACAGAGAGGGTAATCAGCTCGGGCTTTGAGAGGGATGCCAGAGAGGAACCTCCGGCAGGCCGGGTTTGGCATCTACCGAGCGCCCGCTACCCCCAAACTCAAACCCAACCCCCCCCCCGCCCCCCGCCACCACCCGCAAACCCAACCCCCCCCTGCTGCCACCCACTTTCTTCCAGTTATTTTGAGATGCGTTTCACCTCCGTCTGGAGAATTGGCCACCGAGGCATTTTATCAACTCTACCCCTCTAAGAACTTTCCAGCACATCCTCATTTTCCCTCCTTTTCTCCCCACCGCTGACAGCTCTACGCACTCACAGCCACAGTGCGCTCCACAGTGACCGGAGGAGCGGCTTGTCCCTCCTCACCGGCGAAACCTGGCAATCCGCGGGCACCTGCAGACGTACCTGCTGGCGCGCGACGGAGACGCCAGCTGCGCTGACGGCGCCCGGGCAGCCGCGCTGACGGCCGCGGGCATCCGCGCGGGGGGGAACAAACCCCAGACCCGCTTAAACGCCGGCTGCGCTCGCGCCTTTCAGAGCTCTCCGCAGATTTGGGTCAATGGCCTACTTATTCAGGAACTAAAAAGGGTAGCGCGCGCACACACACACACGCACGCACGCACGCACGCACGCACGCACGCACGCACGCACGCACGCACGCACGCACGCACGCACGCACGCACGCACGCACGCACGCACGCACGCACGCACGCACGCACGCACGCACGCACGCACGCACGCACGCACGCACGCACGCACGCACGCACGCACGCACGCACGCACGCACGCACGCACGCACGCACGCACGCACGCACACACACACACACACACACACACACACACACACACACACACACCACAACAGTCTGTGCATGCCCAGGGCTGGAGGGCTGGAGGGAGGGAGAGAGAGAGAGAGAGAGAGAGAGAGAGAGAGAGATGGAGAGACAGACAGAGTGAGAGAGACAGAGAGAGATAGAGAGAGAAAGAGATGGAGAGACAGACAGAGCGAGGGAGACGGAAAGAGAGAGAGAGATGGAGAGACAGACAGAGTGAGAGAGACAGAGAGATAGAGAGAGAGAGATGGAGAGACAGACAGAGTGAGAGAGACAGAGAGAGATAGAGACAGAGAGAGATAGAGAGAGAGATGGAGAGACAGACAGAGTGAGAGAGACAGAGAGAGATAGAGAGAGAGAGATGCGTGCACATTGCTCAGGCCCAAATTGAAAATGTGAATGAGAGTGTGAGTGAGATACTAACACTTATTACAGACACTAACACTACCAACACCAACCAGCCTCAAGGCGGCCATACGATCCTTTACAGAATTAGACCAAACCAAATTATGACTGAAGACAAAGAAAAACGAATGACTTACTGGAAAAAAAAAAACAAACACACAAACTCAACACAAGTCGCGCACGGTAAATATCCCCGCAGTGAAAACATTCTGCCGTTATTAGAATGCCTGGCCTTTGCTCTTAGCCAGCCTCCGCACCCTAACGAGGAACGGAGAGGCTTCTTTTCTGCAGGCGTGAATCTGCATCTCGCGCGACAGGTCTGACCTCACACATCAAAGCCATGATCAGAGCCTGTTAGTCACCTGCATAGCAGAGAGCCTAACTCACCCTGAGAGACGTACTGCAGGTATGCACACTACAGTCAAACAGCCAACCCAAACCGACCCAACGGACAACCCAACCCAACACACAACCCAATCTAACAGACAACCCAACCCAACACACAACCCAATCTAACAGACAACCCAACCCAACACACAACCAAAACCAACCCGACAGCCAACCCAAACCGACCCAACGGACAACCCAACCCAACACACAACCCAACCCAACAGACAACCCAACCCAACAGCCAACCCAAACCGACCCAACAGACAACCCAATCTAACAGCAAACCCAAACCAACAGACAACCCAACCCAACAGACAACCCAATCTAACAGACAACCCAACCCAACACACAACCCAATCTAACAGACAACCCAACCCAACACACAACCAAAACCAACCCGACAGCCAACCCAAACCGACCCAACAGACAACCCAATCCAACAGCCAACCCAAACCAACAGACAACCAAAACCAACCCAACAGACAACCCAATCTAACAGCAAACCCAAACCAACAGACAACCCAACAGCCAACCCAAACCAAACCAAGTACCAGCAGCAGCAAACCCAGGAATGGAATCTGGTTAAAAAAATTGTGGTGTGTAAAATGGTCTCTCTTACGCACCTGTGGTATATAATCTGAAAAGAACTTTGATTTGAACATGAAAGTGCTTTGCTATTACCCTGTCTCATGAACGCGACCAGCAAGTCATTTTCCTCTAAATAAGGCTGCAATCCAACATGTTTACCCCCCACACTGTTCAAGCATAAAATGATCAATTAAATATTATTCTTAAAGCACAAACACAGCGCACTTCAGAGATTCACACGCAGCCCTCAGACGCACAGCACCTCCACACAACCAGCAATTAACTCACATCCAGCAGAGCGAGATTTTATTTAAATAACAATGGTAATAATAATGATGATTTAGTCATGGTATTCTGAGCATGCCACTATTTAAAATGCAAAGCGATGGCAGGACCATTTTATAAATGAGTCCCCTGGCCCCGCCTCCAGGCCCCGCCTCCACGCGTGTGTATGGGTGTGTGTGCGTGTGTGCGCATGCGTGCGTGCATCAGTGCGCACGTTCACTTCCTCTGCAGTTTTAGATCAGAGGCCTGGCAGGTGCGGCCTGAAAGGCCCTCCAGTTTCAGGTGCGTCTATAAAAAGAGCGGGAACAATGCGGCCATCAAACGGCAGCCAGCCCCAGCTGCTCTCCAGGAAGCGTCCAACAGCGCCTCAGCGACCGCCCCCCCGCGCACTCGCACGTCCCCGTCGCACGAGGGGGAGGAGCCTCTCCGGCCACGTTTCTCTTCGACGACCCGCACGCAGAGGGTCAGTCACGCGGGTGTGTTTTACGTTCAGGCACTCATTCAGAAAGACTTTAATAAGTGCAAACACACAGGGTGGAGGCAACAAAGACAGCCGAAGCCATTCGGGTCACAACCACCAGCAGTCTAAACAAAGCCAGAGGCCACAGTACGTACAAGGCGGAAACGGTACCATTTCTAGGAAACGCATGGGTAAAGGGATATACACCACATGACCAAATGCATGTGGACACTCCTCCTAATTGGTAGTTTCAGCTACTTCAGCCACACCCATTGCTAACAGGTGCATAGAATCAAGCCTACAGCCATGCAGTCATCACAGACAAACACTGGCAGTTTAATGGGCTGTACTGAAGACTCTCAGTGACTTTCAAACGTGGCGTTGTCATAGGATGCCCCCTTTCCAACAGGTCAAATTTCTGCCCTGCCAGAGCTGCCCCAGTCAACAGTAAGAGCTGTTGCTGTGTAGGAGAAACATATAGGAGCAACAACAGCCCAGCCACGAAGCAGCAGGCCACACAAGCTCACAGAACAAGATCACTCAGTCACTGCCCATCTTCCGAAGTGGTCTGACTTAAGACTATACCGGGACTAACCATAACTAGCCTTCTCTGCAGGGCACTCCCAATCTAGGATCGCTCTTATCACTTACATCCTTCCACTTTGCTCCTGTAGCACTTTTATGCTACACGTATACTTCCAGTGACACTTTTCATGCTACATGTACCTCCATCCAGCACTTATATTGCATTGTATCGTTATCTTGATGTTGTACCTTGTTGTTATGCCTCCTAGTTTGACTTAACACTACTCTCTGACCTAGCCTATGCTTACTGTGTGAACTGGACTTAATGTGTTCAAGGCTATGAATAACTGCCACATAATGAGTATTGTACCTTATTGGACCTTCGTTACGCACTTATTGTACCTTAACGATCTTCGTTATGCACTTCTTGTACGTCGCTTTGGATAAAAACGTCTGCCAAATGAACGTAATGCAACGGGACTGCAGAGGGACTGCAAAGCCTGTAGCCCATAAACATCATCTGTCCTTAGCTGCAACACTCACCACAAACTACGTCTGGAAACATCGTCGGCACAAGCACCTTTCGTCAAGAGCTTCATGAAATGGATGTCCATAGCCGAGCGGCCGCACACAAGACCGAGATCACCACGCGCAATGCCAAGCATCGGCTGGAGTGGTGTAAAGGACTCCACCGTTGGACTTTGGAGTGCTGGAAACGCATTCTGTGGAGTGATGAATCACGCTTCGCAATCTTGTAGTCTGACACACGGATCTGTGTTTGGCGAATGCCAGGAGAACACTATCTGCCCAAACGCATAGTGCCAACTGCCAAGTTTGATGGAGGAGGAATAATTGTCTCGGGTTGTTTTACATGGTTTGGGGTTGGCCCCTTTAGTTCCAGCGAAGGGAAATCTTAAATGCTACAGCACACAATGACATTCTAGAGAACTGCGCGCTTCCAAGTGTGTGGAAACCGTTTGGGGAAGGCCCTTTCCTGTTTCAGCAGTGCCCACAGGTACAAGAACAATAATCAGCTGCTCTTCATATTGCAGAATGCAGCTAAAATGTCAGCTTGCATAAATGACTGGGCATAAATGACAAATAATTGCGAGCAGGAGCTGGCCTGAAATCCAGGAACGGACAGGACCCTCCGTGCCCCCTCCGTGCCCCCCCCCCCGGCTGTGGACGGGACAGGAGCCTGTGCAGGGCTTATGGAAAGTAAGTCTAAATTTAATGAGGGGAAAACAAAGACTCAACAAATCCCAGAGGAGGTGGAGCAACTGCGCTGTTAAGCACTTAAAACCAATAAAAAAAGACTTTATTAAAGTCTTCCGACAGCAAACCTCAGCATTTGGTCAAAATCAGCCAATCCAATGATAACGTGTGGTGTCTCCTCACACGCAGGATTGGGTAAAGGGCATTATCTCTGATTTCACAAAACAACAGAAATACTTCAGCGGAAAAACAGAACTGCAGTAAGAGGCTTGTGCTGCAGCCAATGGGATCTCGGCTGGAGGCCCGGCTGGTGGTTGCCAGGCGGGGAGCGATCTCCCCGGCAACGGCAGGTTTACGGAGGGTTCCTGATCCAGGTGGCTTAGCGGGACAGTAAGACGGGCGCGGCGAGGGGTTTGTGCGAAAGGTCAGAGGCTCCGCTTCGTCACCGTGCGCTACAGCACACGGCCTTCCCAACCCGGCCCTGCTCCGCCCCAAAACCAGCTCAGCTCCGCCCCCCGGCCCTGCCCCGCCCCAAAACCAGCTCAGCTCCGCCCCCCGGCCCTGCTCCGCCTCAAAACCAGCTCAGCTCCGCCCCCCGGCCCTGCTCCGCCCCAAAACCAGTTCAGCTCCGCCCCCCGGCCCTGCTCCGCCCCAAAACCAGCTCAGCGCCACCCCCCGGCCCTGCTCCGCCCCAAAACCAGTTCAGCTCCGCCCCCCGGCCCTGCTCCGCCCCAAAACCAGCTCAGCTCCACCCCCCGCCCCTGCTCCGCCCCCAAAACCAGTTCAGCTCCGCCCCCCGGCCCTGCTCCGCCCCAAAACCAGTTCAGCTCCACCCCCCGGCCCTGCTCTGCCCCTAAACCAGTTCAGCTCCACCCCCCGGGCAAAATCAAACCCCTGGCCAAAATCAACCCCCCGGCCAAAATCAACCCCCTGGCCAAAATCAAACCCCCGGCCAAAATCAACCCCCCTGACCCAAAATGAACCCCCAGCCCAAAATCAAGCCCCCTGGCCCAAAATCAACCCCCAGCCCAAATCATTTCTCCTGGGAGCAGTGATGAGCCACTTCCCCTTTCAGAAGAGTGTTTGCAGATAGCGGGTGAAAGTGCGTGCTGGTTACAGCCAGTGAAAATGGGCATGAGGCCTTTCTGTTCTGTACTCTGGGTTCTTTCCGTTCCGTGCTCCAGGTTAGCAAATGAACTCCACGCAACGAAGCGCTCGGTTTCCAGTGAGTTTAGTGTGAAGAGAACCGCTGCCCCACCCATCCTCCCTCTGAGACGATAAAGATCACCGGCCAATCGCGACTGACGGCCAAACGTGCACGTGCGTACGTGCGCTCTCGCGTGAGTACGGGGAGGGGGAGAGGGGGTGGAGGGATGGGGACAGGAAGTGGAGGGGGCTATGGTAGATAAAGGACTGTAGCTGGGCTGTTTAGTGTCTCTACCAATCCTCCCACTGAAGACAGAAACAGCTGACGGGGCGGGGGGCAGAGGGGGGGGGGGGGCTGCGGTAAAGGTTCAGGGGAATAACCCTAACTGAAAGAAAGCCACTGTCACACAGCGCTCAACACCGCCAGACTGAAATCCTGTCCCTCTTCTGTTCATCCCAGCTCACAGAGAACAGAGAGATAGAGTGACAGTGCAAGACCTGCACTCCTCTCTCTCTCTCCCTCCCTCTTTCCTTCCCTCCTTCCCTCTCTTCCTCCTGTTTTAATCGCACGCGCGTCCCGCATGTGTGTCTGCTTCCCCGCTGCGTTCCCTGCAGAGAGTGTGACGTCTGTGACACAGAGCCCGGGAGGGACCCACAGGCCGCTCGGACACGCAGAGCTGCTGGGGGGGGGGTGCGAGTCTCCCAGCTGTGTTGACCACCACCCCCCCCCACCCAGCACCCTGTCTGGCAGCACCAACTCACCAGAGAGAGAGAGTGTACGTGTCTGCGTGTGTGTGCGTGTGTGTGCGTGTGGGTGTGTGTGTGTGCGTGTGGGTGTGTGTGTGTTGTAATTACGTGCGTGCGGACTTGAGGGAGGGAGGATCTGCAGGGGAAAAGCTATGCGTGTCTTCAGCAGGAAAACATTCCACACCCCCCCCACACCCCCCCAACCAACCCCCCCCCCTACTCAGCCCTGAGGTAAACCTTCTCAAACAGGATCAGGGAGGCAGCCATATGGCAGCCTGACAGCCCTGCTAATTATGAGGGTGGGGGGGGGGGGGGGTGTGTGCTGGAGACACAGCACAGACCACACCCCCCCGCCCCTAACGGATAGCACAGGTTTAACACAGGATTGCACCAGCACAGAGGCAACAACAAAAACAGAAACAGAAAGGCAGATGACTAGCAGATGTCATTTAGCGAGAGCGAGCGGTGGCGAACGGATCGATCGGTGTCTCAGAAAACAGGCCGTCAGCACAACGCCAGCCTCTGGGGAGGGGGGACGGGGGGAGGACAAAAACATATAAAGAAGTGAGCAGAAAAAGGGAAAAGGGAAAAAAAAGAAACAGTCATCCTGCGTCATGCACTTCTCTCTCCGTCCCTCTCTTGGCTCCGCACCTGGGGCAGAAATGGGCGGAGTCGGGGGCCCCGGCGTTATCGGCGAGGCGCAGGCGGGGCGGCCGGAGTGAACCCCGTCACCCCCGCGGGGGGCGGCTGTCCGGGGCAGATAGCGGTGAGGGGGGGGGGGGGGGGGCGGAGCGGGGGAATGAACCCGATGCCCCCTGACTGTGCGGGAGGGGCGGGTCCGCGCCCCGGGTTCGAACGCCGCGTCGCCAGATCTGTCCCCCGCAGGCCGGCACGTCCCGTAATCTCTCCCTGTCTTCATCATCATCGTCATCCTCCTCCTCCTCCGGCTCGCAGGACGCGCCCTCTGGACCCTTTACAGAATTTCAGAAGGCCCCACTCCAGTCAGAGAACACAATAAGGGCTCGCTCAATCCGGATCAGCAGAGGACAAGCGACGTCGCTCAGGAGCAGCGACACTCGCCGACCGTGTCCCGCACGGAGAGGCGCACCCTTCCGAACACTCCGCCCGGCGGGGGCGGCTGAACCGGAGCTGGACGCACCGCGCGGACCCGAAAAGCTTGTTTGACACGCCGCTCCACAGACGCCATGACGGTGCGTCAACAAGGAGCGCGTGCAGCGACGAGAAGGCAAATCAAAGCTGGCGGGAGGGGGGGAAGAAAACCCCCCCCCCCCCAAAAAAAGTGCGTCTGGCCCCCATCTGTGCAGGACAGAGTCGTTTCCAGAGGGGGAAAAATAACCTGTTAAAATCCTCACAGTAAAACCCCACATCTTGAGCGCATGGGGGGGAGATGGGTAATGGGACTGTGGTGTACGGTGAGTTTCCACTAAACCTGGCACACCTGCCAAAACCGGCAGAAGCGTCAACAGCACCTGGGATGCAGGTGCTTCGGCACCACCTGCGCCCCAAACGAGTGTGTGTACCGCAGACAGACCCCCCTGGGAGAACGCCAAACTCCTAAACACAGAGTCTCAGTCAAATACACACTCACACACACACACACACACACACACACTCACACACTCACACACTCACACACACACACACACACACACACACACACAGACACACAGGTCTGTAAACCCCTGAACACAGAACACAGACTCACTCATTCACACACACACACACACACACACACACACATGCACACACACACACACGTGCCCACACACACACACACTCACACAGGCCTGTATGAACATGGTCAGAGTATGGACGTTTTCCCTTCTGTGGAGCCTTTTCTGTTTAAATAATGTTTCAGGATGGGTGGGGGGAGGGGGAGGGGGGTGGGGGGGGGGGGTTGGGGGGGCACAAGCCTTGCATTGCTGGAGGCGTTGCCATGGGGACACGGTTCTGGTAATGGCAGTCGGAGGGATTACCCACTAACCCCCTCTGAACAGGACGGGTAACGGCACCACTGAGACTCCGCCCACAGCAGAGTCTGCACTGTGTCACCGAAAACAACTTCATCCCCATACAGAGAGGGGGGGGGGAGAGGGGGAAAACTGGGAGAGAGAGAAGGGAAAGTGGAAGAGGCAGAGAGGGAGAGAGAGAGAGAGAGAAGGGAGAGGGAGAGAGGGAGAGGGATAGAGGGGTAGAGGCAGAGAGAGAGAGAGAAGGGACAGGGAGAGAGGGAGAGGGATAGAGGGGTAGAGGCAGAGAGAGAGAGAGAGAGAGAAGGGAGAGGGAGAGAGGGGTAGAGGCAGAGAGAGAGAGAGAAGGGAGAGGGAGAGTGGGGTAGAGGCAGAGAGAGAGAGAAGGGAGAGGGATAGAGGGGTAGAGGCAGAGAGGCAGAGAGGGAGAGAGAGAGAGAGAGAAGGGAGAGGGAGAGAGGGAGAGGGGTAGAGGGGTAGAGGGGTAGAGGCAGAGAGAGAGAGAGAGAAGGGAGAGGGAGAGAGGGGTAGAGGCAGAGAGAGAGAGAGAGAGAGAGAAGGGAGAGGGGTACAGGCAGAGAGGGAGGGAAGGGGGCAGTGAGCTGGAAGGGCAGGGCTCAGTGTAATCAAGCTTAACCAGGCCTGCTAATCGATGACTTCCTCATGGGATACCTGGGGTACAATCAGGGGTTTCCTTCATCACACACCGCCAGCGTTAATAACATCACTACACAACAGTATGTTTTTAGCTTAGCACCCACGCCACCTCCCACAGCTTACTTTGACACACAGGCACACGTAAACGAGCGAAAGGCACTCGGCCAGCTCTAGGTCCAGCCCCCCGTTGCTGATGAAGCCGGCCATGCTGTCCCCAAGCTGAAATCTGCAGCCAACCCATCTGCGTCGTTCGCCCGTTCTGCCTATAACTTCGGCTTAAGGTGCAGACACAACCATCCACCAACTGACAGAGAGGTAAAGCACTTCAGCGGCGACACGGAAGTGCCCCAGGTTGGGAATGGCACCTGTGACCCCCCCCCCGGTGGCACCCCATTGGGCAGAGGCAGGTGTAAATCCCCCTCTCTCTCACACACGAATCCCAGACTGTCAGCACCAGCAGAGCACGCTTCAGAGCACAGTCAGCAGGCTGGCCATTAAAAATGAGAAACCAAACTGCCTCAAAAGCAGGAGACTGACCCCCGACCAGCTCCCGGCCCACCGGGGGGGGGAGGAGGGGGGGGGGACCTCGCTCTGTGTCACAGGTGGTATGACTTCAAGCCTCCCCCCTTTACATCATTCAAGCAGGTAAAAAATAAATAATAAATCAAGTTCTCACTCTGGGATCAGAGAAGGTTTTACTGAAGTGGAGTGAGAGAGAGTGAGAGTGAGAGTGTTCTGTAACACACAAAAAGACAATTACTAGACTGATGCAACGCTTGCCCATTGGGGACTGATGTGTTATATCCACCCCCTCAGCTCTACTGGGACCCCTCAGACAGTCTGTCCGAGAACAAGCTTAACACTGAGGGACTGAGGACTGAGCTTCAAAATCGAGTTCAAGGTTATCCTTTCATTTAAAAAAAAAATGGTACACAGACCCAACTATTTTATTAATAACTCCTTATTAATAACTTTAAATAATCTTTTCCTTCCTTTCACACAAAAGATGCTGTGCTTCCCACTGTAGAGGTACACTTCCGACAAGCGGAAGTTCATCCTTAAACTAAAAACGTCCTGAAAACTACTTTGGTTCCTGACTGGAGTGATGTGACATCATCTCAGCAGAAGAAAACACAAATTGCCTGGTCGACACAGAAACGGGGCAGTTGAAACAGGTGTGTTCCCTGCTAAGGATCTCACACACATTTAGCAAATCGACCAAAATTATCCATCTATTTCAATGGCCTAGGGTCTCCCCCTCTAGACCCCCGGCTCTCCGTCCGGTCAGACGCACCGGCCGCCTCCACACCTGATCTGGGATCAGCCCGCCGCGCCCAGCCCTCCACACCCCGCAGTCCTGGGGCGGTGAAAGTGCTGATCCCAGTCCCCGCCCAGATCCCACAGCCTGGAGCAGTCCTCTCTCCTCAAGCTCCACACCGCGGCTACGTCAGCAGCTACGTCTCCGCGTCGGCGCGAGTCGATACGAAGCGCATAATTCCCACAAACCCCCCCACCCGCGCGCGCGCGCCGCCGTAAACTCAATAACACCACACGCACGCTATCGACCGAACGCGGAGCCTCGACCCGAGGCTCTCTGCCTGCAGCTTTCAGCCGCACACAAACAGGGCTGCGGTTACTTCTCCAGAATAAACATTTACAGGAGGATCTTCCACGGGGGCGGACGAGGCGGTTTTGCGTGTCGCGTTGCACGGGTTTTGCATGATGCCCGCGTTACGGATATCCAGAGGAAACCCCCCCCCCCCCCCCCCTCCTGCCCCCCCGCCCCCCCGCCCCAGCCCACAACCTAAGTACACAGCGGCACACCCACAGCGCTTCCACCACTGGAGGACTGCAGCCTGTTCTTCCTCCAGGCGGAGAGCGGGACAAGCGCTCCAGGTGGACCAGGAGGAGGAGGAGCGGAAGAGAGAAAGAGCAGGAAAGGAGGAAAGGCAGGAAAAAAGAGGAGGAGGAAGAAAAGGCCGATGAGTAAGGGAGGATGTGAGGACAGCCCAGGAAAGAGATTAGCGTCAGAGGGGCTGCGTTCAAAACCACCAGAGCCTGGCCCCTACAGCCCCCTACCCCAGTGTCAGAGGGGCTGCGTTTAAAACCCCCACAGCCTGGACCCTACAGCCCCCTGCCCATGCAGCTGCCCCACTCACCTACACACCCACATTCCCACAATTCCTCAGACAGCTCACACTGGCAAGAAGTTCCGTGACGCACAGAGACGGGGGGGGGGGGGGGGGGATTTCATGGAAGGTGCATGACTAATGGGGTATTATATCAATGTACACACACACAGGCAGAGAGAGAGAGAATCCCATTCACCAATTCAGCCAATTTTATATCGATACCAAATAGATACCACGGTAAATCACTGATAAGCAAGAATTTGGGTCCAGTGCACTATTCTGGCGCTGCCGTTCGTGCTCAGCCGGACAAACGCACTCTAAGTCCAGGAAGCCCGCTCATTCGCCGAATCAGGCACAAAGAAAACGCACTGTGTCCCTCTCACTATCGCACTCACACACACGCGCACGCAGTCTTGGACTTGAAACACATAAAGAGCATTTCCTTCATAATCAGCACAAAGGTGACTGACAGGAAGACACACAATTTCCTCAGTTTAATTTCAGCGTCGCAGGACAGTGCCTCTTTCATATGCCACAGGCTTTAAAAAGGAATCGTTCAGAATTGCGGTTCCTGCATTTCCACGCAGTTCTGCATTTATAAATCAAACTACATAAAGCT
This sequence comes from Anguilla anguilla, assembly GCF_013347855.1. Lineage (NCBI taxonomy): Eukaryota > Metazoa > Chordata > Actinopteri > Anguilliformes > Anguillidae > Anguilla > Anguilla anguilla. Next base: position 9,808,890 of record NC_049212.1, read on the forward strand.
GCTGAGTGGCTTGCGCCGTAAAAGCACCGCTACTCGGTCACACGCCCCATGGGTTTGCCACTGTGATCGGACCGTACCATTCAGTCCCACCTACGACCGGCGGCCCTGCACGGCGCACTGTATCTGGCCATGGTATCTCCCGATGAGGGATTCATTTAAAAAGGAACTGTCCGCATCTTTGCACAACAGCGACCCCTCTGGTCAAATTGGAGCAGGCGGTCTACCAGGCTCAAATCGACCTGCAGACTCGACCTCAAATCTGAACGCCCGCCCCACCCCAACACCGAACACGCTCCATCCCCAAACACCTGCAGTGCGGCCGGGCGGCGGCCTCTGCTATTCCACAGAGTCCTGGCAAAAACACGTCTGAGACACGGAGCAACAAACCCGTCCGTCAAGACCGACGACCGAGACCGCGCAGGAAACCGCGCCGTCTCCCATAATCCCCCGCCATGCAAAACCACAGGGCGACCCGGAGCGGTTCCCATGGATACGGGCCCCTCCACGGCGGGCGACGAAGGGACACGGCCTGAGAGGAAGCGATCTCGCCCTCGCTGCCGTCAAACGGGGACGAGAACACGGCGGTGGGCAGCGGCGTCCATTACAGGCACACAGAGAGAGAGCGACAGGAAGCCATCCAGAGGAAAGGTCAGGCGGAAACTAGCGCTACGGAGAGCGCCTGCCCGTACTACCGGGGGGGGGGGTGGTTGGGGGGGGGGGGGGGAAAGTGACAGACGTGACCAGGGCCCCACATCACTGGGAGAAGAGAGACCACGCCCCTCAGAGTTCTTACCCCTAGTCACGACGCGTTCCAAAAACAGGCGACACAGGCAATTTTTCAGAAGTATAAAACTGTACACCCAGTGCTTCCCAGATATCACGGTCCGCCAATAATTCAAATAGCGGCACGTCCGTAACCAAAAGGAGCACCTGACGCCAGTCACGGTCCCGTATTGTAACTCTGGCTCCGGTTTTAAAGGGCCAGTCCTTGAAAAAGTGTGTGTGGGGGGGGGGGGGGGGGGGGGGCGGACTAACAAAAAATAAACATTTTATGCAAAAGCACTGAGAGAGAAAACACGATCGAGCGAGCAGGAATGCCTAAGCAAAGGGTCACTGTGCTGCGAGTAGAGCGGGACGTTTACAGGGCGACTGTGCTGGGGTGGGGGAACTAAACTGAAGTGCGTTTTAAACAGCCTGAATATCATTCTCCCATTCGGAGCAAAGGCATTAGCCAAACTGCTATGCACATACAAATGACAAAACCATTACATTCATTTGGCAGACGCTTTTATCCAAAGTGACGTACAAAAAAAGTGCATTTCATGGTCGTAGACAACTGCTAAACACGGGTTCAGTAAGGTACCAGTCACTGGAAGGATTCAGTAAACCAGTCACTGGAAGGATTCTAATTATAGTATGTGTAAAAAGCGACAGCGCAGGTATGAATCAAAACGCTAACAGGCTACTGCGGTTCACGTACAGCCGGCTGTTCTGCCGCTGAGCTGTGAGGAAAGTTTTATCCGTTCCCGCAGCCCGTATGCGTTCCGGTTCAACGACCTGGCAGGCGAGCGCGTGTAATTACCCTCCGCTTCCTGTTCGGCAATGCCCGCCGACACACACGCACGTACCGTCGGGTTTGCCAATAACACCGCGTAATCTCGGGAGGCGTTTTTTTCCAGAAGCGAAACGGACTTCCTGGTACGCGGGAGGAGCGGGCCGAGCGAGGCGCGGAGCGGCCGTCTCGCTTCCTGCAGGCCGAGGCCGCGAGCCTCCTCGGCGCGCGACGCTCAGGTCGCCACGGAAACCGCCCGCCGCAGCGAGGCCCGAGAACCGCGCGCGCGTTGGGAGCCTGGCGCACGTACAGGAGCGGGGCACTCAACGTCCTGCAGGGTGGGTCTCTGAAGGGAAATACTGTTTTAGGTTCTGACGACCAATCTGCCACGGAGTCAGGCGTGTGACCGGGGCGGGTGGGGGCGGGGGCGGGGGGGTTCGCTCCCCTCCGTCACGTGCGCCGAAAGCAGGTGGCCCGCCGGAAAGAGGGGCGAGCGGACCGCTGCGGGGATTAAACCCGTGACCCCCCCCGCCGCACTGAAAACTCCAGGGTCAGCCGCTGGCCTGAGGCACAGCACGTCACACACTAAAACACCTTACCTTCCCAAAGCAAGCGCACCGCAGAGGCAGAACTCAAGGTAAATGGAAAAGCAAAGGCTATATAGCTAATCAAAGACCTTACAGGTTAAGCATAGAGACGTTGCCTTTGAAAGGTGCACCAGTCGTAGCATCCATTTGCTGAAAGCTCAGCCTCAATCAATTCATAATCTGTCTCGGGGCCCTGCTAAAATGTCACAGGAAGTCACAGTAAAGCTCCTTAGGACAGGCGCTTTTAACTTCCTGATCCAGGGACCCCCCCACCCAGGCTCAAAGGCATCAAGGGGACCCCCGCCATACGTTAAAACGGGATGAATTTTTAAAAAATGGTTACACGTTTTAAAATATTTTCCTAAATTTATATGAAGTAATTGCATTTTAAGTCTGAGTAGGGACCCCCTAGAGTACCTTCAGGCACCCCCCCCCCCCTCCCCAGGGGTCTGTGGACCCCCGATGTAAACCCAGGCCTTGGGACGATCAGACAGGTTCAAGGAAAGTGAAAGATCACAGAGACAGGGAAGGCCAGACAAACAAGCAAAAAAAAACACACCAGTGGGGCAAAGGCACAAGATAAATTGGCAGACGGTGAGTTTCAACTTAGCTGAACACATTAACAAGACAAAAAGCAACTTTTTTTTTTTTTACTCTCCCCATTCCACGCAAAACCATTCACCCACAGGAGCCAAAAAAGTGCCATTGATTTTGTGCCACCCTTTGACACGAGCATGTCACCCTAAAGTAACCCTTTGCACAGCACAGCACAGCACGTACTCCGTCCCTGCTGCCAAGAACTGTTATTGTACGGAACTCTGAGCCTGTTTTTTTTTTTTTTTACCGTGGCCGATTGAAAGTCTTCGGTTGCAGTTTCTAGAGCCGAGTTTAACATTTCGGTTGCTTGTTTGAAAACTAATAAGCGACCTCGTTCCTCGTAATGACACCGGCGGCCAGTCCACAGTCGCGCCCAATCCCCCCACCCCTTCCCATACATCCCCCGGTCCGCAATGGCTCGCACACCCCCGGCATCCAATCACACCTAGGGCGGCAAAAAGGCTCGAGCTGCGCCTGAATCACGTGCGGCTATAATAGCGGTGGGCTTATTCCGGGCGTGTTTTTTTTCCAGGTGAGGCCGCTTATTTGCCTCGGGAGAGTTGACAACGCTGCACTCTGTACAAGTTCAATCCCTCCGCGCACTTTGACACCAAACTGAGCGCGCGCTTGGGGTAATTATATAACACGGTACCGGGAACCACGCTGGCGTTTTAGACTGAAATCCCGCGTGGTCCAACTTATGCAGTACGTAAATATCTAATAAAGATGTCATCAATAGATCTGGTAGGACACCTCCCAACTGAACATATACGCATAGACAGAACAACAAACCACCACTCCACACACACACACGCACACACACCGCACAGGCAGGTTGTACCATAACAGCACACAGGCATCCAACCGAGGAAAGTGAGCTACAGCTGGCTACTTCATCAGAAGTGAGCGAGACAGCAATCGTAAACAGCCGCTTACCAGACCACTCCGAATGCCCCGTATCCGATGGGTCTGTCGGGCTCGATGTCCAGCTGTTGCTGTAAGTGATGCGAGTGTTGGTGGTGGGCTTTGACCGCCGCTGCTTGAACTTGGGCCGGCGCTGCAGCGGCCGCGGGCCCGGGGGCTTGTCCGGGTGCCGGCGAGGGGAAGTACGGCTGCTGCTGGCTCGGGTTCAGCATTACCGCCGCAGCGGCGGCGGCGGCGGCAGCTGCGGCCGTGGACGCGTGCTGCTGGACCGGGTGGACGGCGGCGGCCGAGCCGGGGTGCTGCAGGTGGTGTTGGCCTGGGTGATGGTGGTGATGGAGGTGAGGAGGCGGGAGATGTGCTAACTGGTGATGGTGGTGCGGATGATGTGCCGCCACCGTTGAAGCGCCCCCGTTGTACGCAGCCATCATTTTTGCGGCGTTGGTGGCCGTAGTTTCGCACAGAGCCATTAACTCCACAACAGTTAGCAAAATAAAGAACTATAGAAGAAAACCAGGAAGACGAACAATAGCCTATATATAGACTATAGCCTATATATTCGTTAAAAAAGGCAACTCCTCCCAAGATCTAAAAAAGAGTGAAAAAGAGATGGATGAGGGTCCTATGGGTTGGGCAGGTGGCTGCCAAACGGTCATCGGGCTACGGCAAACCTGACACTCCAGTAGGCTAAACAAAAAAATAAATAAAAAATAAAAAAAATTGTGGAAAATAAATCAAATAAAGACACCGACTGCCATAACTACAGGAGAGTACCGCTTACTCTCACTGATACTCCGGTGGTATCATTTAAAAGATCTGACCTACTTCTTGTGGCTGACACCAGTTTCCTCCCGTTTGATATCGTAGGCCTAGTTCAAACGCCGTTGTCGCAAGCGCAATAACGCAAATGTAAGATTCGCACTGACTTAAAAGAAAATTAAAATAATGTGGTTGCGACATCAAACCCCGCTCCCCCCACAATAAATAAACACTCAGCGGCCCTACGCCTCCCTCATGTTGCAGGTGGTGATCCCCTCTCCACTCGCGAAAAGTCGGAGAATTCCCCACTTTTCTTTTATAACCAAAGGTAAATATATCACATAGGAAACGAGGTATTCATCTTTTAAATTTCCTCATGGTTGCGATTTTGTGAAATCCAGCATCGTCGCTGCCTCGACCCGACCCGTGCAGCATTCAGTTTGTAGAAGTTCCGATGGTATTGGTCGTTTTCGGCTCATACAGTAGCCTGGCCAGCTGGGTGCTTATTTTCAGCCTTCTAGCGACGCTGAAAGTGAAAATGTTTCGCTTGGAGTAAATACGAAGATGAAGCACCGCAACTGTTTGGGCCACACAACCCGAATGCGCGAGGATGAAGATGATGTTCCTCTCGTAGTGGTTGTTGTCGTTGTTATTATCGCCACCACAGCTCCACCAGCCCGAGGTTGGTTGAAATTTAGGTCGCTCGTTTCCTTGCTTTAGAAATGACCACGTTCCTGCATCGCTTATTTCCAGAAGCCCTAGCGAATTTTTATCAAAACTAGCAATCTTTCTCTTCGGGAGCGTGGAAAACAAACTCTCCTAGGAGCGATCAGTCAACTTATTTTCCCCATTTGGTCCACCGCGTGCACGTCGATGTGTCGTTCAACACAACACAGATCACTTAAAAGAAATTAAAATAAAACTCCCCGGCCGGCTCCTTTGCAATAACAAAACAAGCGGCGACAGAGTCGACTCCCTTCATCCGGATGGTGCTGCCTGCACCTAGGAAGGGACACGCGCAGCCTAAGACCCATGGGTACCCGCCCTTTCCTCTTGTGATGGAAGGTTTTTACGCTAATCAGAATAGAGACATTGACGCAATTGAAGTGGCCAAGCCAATCAAAATAGAGCCTGGAACAAGGTCCTTCCCAAAAGATCTAAGGCTTATACCACACGAAACTACCGCCATTACGGTTTTAAAGATCCGAAAGCCCTGCATTCATATGCATGGACATTTCGATCCAAAATGGCACCAATGAAGCCCAGTTGCCTACAGTGGTTTCGCAAAAGACTAAACCAATCCGTATATGCCAAAGGGGGAGTGATCCCTGTCTGTCTGAAATGATTGTCATTAACAACTAACCAATGAGTACTGACGTCGCACCGTGAAGGGCTAGGGTTATGACAAGGTGACTGGCCGCTAAGCGCTGTCTTTTGGCATAAAATATTACAGCATGGCTGATTTTGGAAGTAACTTACGTACAGTATATCTACGTTTAAATAGTGCACATATTTTCACCACAGCGCAATCATATCGTCAATACAGCTCTTTAATTACGACGTGCAGAAAAGAGAGCTGGCAAGTGTCAGAGGCGTGACCCGCGCGCATTGATCTGATAATAGAGAGATCAGTGGATCCGCCCCGCACGAGTCTTTAAGTCAGTCGTCACGGACCTAAGGTGGGGGTGTCTACGCCCCCTGGTGTTTTCTGCAATGTTAAGGCGCCAGCTAAAGGAGTATCAGGTCCAAGGTACCAAGTTTGTGTGTGTGTGTTTAAAAATGTAAAACAAAAATATATTTTTAAAAAACTTGTCATGTTGCTACCGATGCAATTATATTTGTTCGTTTCAGTACAAAATCATATCTATTTGTTTTTAAACAAGTAATTTTAAGTAACCATAAAAATCTATGCATGTGCATCACCCATAAAATTATTTAAACAAAATTTATACTTGTTGAAATGTGTACCCCTCCTGAAAACGTAATTATATTATTATTTATAATAATTTTGTACTTTTCACAAGATGCCTCAATTTGAATGATCTTCAAATACAAATTACTGCAGGAAAATGAAAGCAGCTTGACACTGGGGAAAATATTTAAATTAATTAATTAATTTAAAAAATAGAGAAGAATAGAATGGAAATTACCAGAATGTAAAGGAATATAATATGGTGGAATGGAATTTAATTTTTGTGTGTCCCAAGCAAAATGGGGTGGGATTGCTGGGTGCTTGTTAACCTTTGGGAATAATTAATCACCAGCCAGGTGGACTTCACCACGTCAGCAGTTTTCGGCACCATGGACACACCGACAGCAATCACACATTCCACACAAATGCAACCCCAGCTGGCTGTCCGCATTTTACTTGACTGGCTGAAAGTCCATTGCTGAGTCACTGATGTGGCCCTGAGATGTACAGTATGGCATGGTATCTGAATTAGAAATCAATTTCTTCGCGAAACCCATCAGCTTCTGCATGAGGTTCTGGAAGCAGTCACATGTAAAATGTGCGCTACAAACACAGGTTCCCTCTGTGCTGTCAGGTGCATCCACGTGATTTTTATAAACAAATTCCGCCAATTTTTTGTTTTAGAACAGGCTCCTTTGGTAAAGAGTGGAACAAAGTTCCTCCCTAGGAACTGCATCATAAAACTGCCTCGTCTGCAGTGTTCAACACACCAACTGTCCCAACAACGTCACTAACTAGTCAGCCTTCCATGCACTAAGGTTTTAGTTAACCACATCCACTCTCCTGTAATTTGCATATCTTCCCAGAGTGGACCATGATAGGTTTGACATATTTGTGACATCACAAATTTTGCTCATACGTGCACATTTCCTACTCAGATGGAGAAGCTCTCCATCTACAGTGAGCCAATGTGAAAAAAGCGCTCTTGTAACAGGTTCTGCACAAAAAATCAATCTGTATAGTGAAAGTCACCCTCTACTCAAAATGTCTTTTTTTAAAAGGTTAACTCCTCTTGGAAGCATGTCTTTAATTCTCTAACAGAGAGCGCAGTGCAATATCTGTGCCAAGGAGTGTTATTAAGCAGAATCAGGATAAGTATGGTCTAAAAGTATTTCAAGGGTGTTAGGCAGGCCGTAACACTAGCAAAAAAAAAAAAAAAGAATCTGCCAAAATAAATTATGTTTCTAATTAAATTTTGGCACAAATTAAGAAGGAATAATGAATCCCCAGCTTGTGCTAAAAATAAAAACGTTGCCCTCCTTAAGTACAGGCCTACTTTCTGTGGATTACTGAGACTTGCTCCATATTCGTGCCGGCTAAAAGCCCCCCCACCAACTAAAAACAAAGAACGACTGACGTGCAGCGTTCTCAAAGGAGCAGCATCTTTCACCTTTACAAATAACCATCCTTATAATTATAGAAATTAAAGTTAGAAAATATTGGTTCCGAAGCACCTGAAATTCTGTGTAGTTCACAGCCAGGCTGATAATTTTAGGTTGAATGCATTATTTATACGGCATATTAAAATGTAATAAAGAGCACACGTTCGGTGCCTCAGGTCTGACAGGTGGGATTCATCCACCCCACCCCACCTCCTCAAAGATGAGACTATCCCCCTTTGTGTCAGTTTATGTGCCCCAGAAATAGCTTTCAATTTTAAATACCCCTGAGGCTGAAATCACACTACACCTCTGCAAAGTAATGTCTCGTCATAATCATTAAATTACCATTATACCTATCCTGCGAAGGAAATTTCAGTTCTGTAGTGACTGCATAAATTAAGATGCATATTTGTGCCGCATCTGTTTAAATCAGACGATGTTTAGCAGATTGCCGACCCCCTTTTCCACCTGATGGTAATTCATTAAAAAAAAAAAAGGGATCAGCAATTAATTAGAGACCAGCGATCAAGTAGCACCTGATCACCAGCTGGCCAAGAGCACCACATAACGCTGTATTCGCTGGGCACCACTCAGGCGGTGTATAGAACAGATTTAATTCCATCCCATCAGACGATGCTGCTATAACTGCTTAGATATAGACTGACAGGCCCATCCATTTCACTGCTGTTCAAAATCATTACAGATTACAGCACAACGAGTGCTGCCCTGAGCAACCTAATTAGAGGCACTAAGAGAAAAAAAAAAAGCGCTAACAATAAAATAGCAGAAAACAGCGCTGGTATCAATTGTGATATGATAACATAATATAAAGCGATTTAACCTTTTCACTGCTGATTTGGCTTAGAAGGAACTCCTAAAACTGCAGATTTCTTCTTCTGTAAGGTGAATTTTGAATGAGTTTTTCCTTTATTTGTGGAAGAGCTACGGTACATTTATGCACCCGGTGGAATTCACGATTTCACTGACCTTAACACGAGCCCGAGGAACCAGCAGATGCAAAACAAACGGCCCCATTAACATCAAAGAGCCACTGCCGTATTTAAGAGCAGGTACGATGTCCTTACAATGGACATTACATTACATTTAATGTGAGAGTCCTTATTCTCTTATTCTGGTGCCAAACCCGCCAATGGGCCACAGCCATAAAGCTCCATTATGACCTCGTCTGATCGTAACACCTCGTCTTAAGCAAAGCTATGAAGCTGCACTTCAACTTCGATTGAAAGCAGGAGTTATGGTCAAATAAAAAAAATATTGTATAATTTTTACATTTGAGCATATAGTACAGCTCACTGTACAGCCTTTTTTGTTAATCTTTATCAAGGATCTCATGTTGTGTTCAACCTACAAGTCCTTGCGCAAATATAAATCAATCTCAAAATAGAAACAGACAAGAAAATAACATAACAAATGATAATCTAAATGGAAATAATGAGACAGAATAGAGCATAAATAGAAAGGAAGATAATATAAAAAGCTGAATAGAAATATTCAGAATTTGGAAGAATATAATATATTTGAATAGAAAATAAATAGAACAGAATAGAAATGACAAAAATGGAAGAAGCAAAATAGAAAAGAATTACAGAATATCATGAAAAGAAGATAACAGTAATATACAACTGAATATGACAGACTGTAATGGAATACAATAAAATAGAGCAGAAGAGAAATGTCCAAAATAGAACATAGTATAAATCTAAAACAACCAAACAGAGCAGAACTGCACAGAAAACATAACAGGACACAGCCTAATTAATGTGTTTGCTGTTTGCACAGAAAAAAAGGGCATAAATGAACTGGTACATGTAAGCAGTGCACTTAGCATGCAAAAACATGACTCAAATTACGCTTCACACACAAACAAACACATTTGCATAGGCATCAAAGAGAATGACCTGATTTACATCAGTGGGCGAGCACACAGTGTATGTGTGCAGTGCTTAGTTCTGCAGAGAGACCTCCGTGTGATGGTACTGAGTCCAGAGTGGAGCGGGGGAAACATGGGCCTTGGCCCTCTTAACGCAGACGGGCTCCTGTGGCAGGATGCACATGCCCGGTGGCTTTAGCTTTCCTGTGAACCTGGTGCATTTAAGTGCCTCTCATCTTCCTGCTGTGGCATGCAAATGGTCCATTTAAAGTATGGAGGGTTTTTGTACTTGCATAATATATCTGTTTGATTTAGTGGCTGTCAGGCGTATATATTCTTCAAGTGCAGGAAGCTGTGTGTGTGTGTGTGTGTGTGTCAGGACTGATGCCCGCATTCAAATCCATCTCCGGACACTTTTATATGGGTGGTGCTAAATCAGTTGTGAATTACAACGATGATGATCATGAGTATCACAATGTTGATAATTATTGTTATTTAGCAAATCTTATGTTATTTAGCATTGGATAATGATAAGAAAAAATATTTAAAATGTGAACTGTTGGAATCCATAAAAGTGCAAAAAGCCATAATAATAAGAATGCTGGAAGATAAAAGATATTAACCATTCTGGTGTTAAAACAAGTCGGTATAATGAGCAAGTATCTTCAAAGAGGCTGATGGCCTTTCCTGCACTTCCTGTGATTTTTTTTTTTTTTTTTTTTTGAGAAACATGAACAGGAACATCATGTAGCCGTGCTTTCCTTTGTCAGGCCAGGGCATTAAACATGAAAAGATGAAGTACAGCAGCTTGGGGAACAGGTCGGCTGTGAGGCATTTTTATTGTTTACAGAAGCCTGTCCACAGATTCTTTACGCAGGTACAGGTACTTAGCTCCTGCGTTCCTTCCATCCACACTGTTTCATAACTGCTTAATGTACTTCATAATGTACTTTGTTACGTCCCTTAAGGAATTTAAGGCTAAGAAAATTCAGCACGTTTGAATGTTTTGGATAAAACCGCATAAATGTAGAACTTTCATGGTTACAATTATATGGTTCTGAGTATCTGTCGAGCCTAAAGTATCCGCGTCGTCTCTGTGCAACTCGCACGCGCACAGGGAGGTGCATTCCTTATGACACAATGAGTCCGCCGCGTTTCACGACCTCCCTCCCTCTCGCCGCGAGGCCGTGCTATTTAGAGAGTCGGAGATCGTTACCGGGGCTGTTTTTAGAAACGCGTCTAAAGCGTCACTTCAGCGGGGACATGAGACGTGACGTCAGCCCAATTCACATTTTCGGTTTAACAGAATCTCCGCATTACCGCGTACAAGGCTGTTTTTTAAAAATAGTTTCTTATTAATTGCGTCAGTCACTATGACCTACAGTAACCAGATGAGTGGGATAAAAGCGAGTGGGGACTTTATGTCCTGGAGAGAACAGAGGGAACCAGCTACAGCTGACCACCGGATATCTGACCGTGAAAATCTGGCCCGGTTTCTCATAACAGATGGCTGTGCGCGGATACGGTCCGTGGCCAGCACCTCACATTGAATTATATAGGAACGCATAAGAGCTCGGTCTTCGCTGAATTGCCTTAAAATGCTCAACCAATAAGAGAGATCATAAAAGGACTACCATCCTGTTAATCGGCACCAAATAGAAAGGGGGAGAGAAAGGGGTGCAGGCAACTCAGAACTGCTCTAATCTATAATGAAATCAGGCAAAAATTCTAACTGCAAAATGCCCTAAAACTAGAAAATAATATACATTTCCAGGGTTTATACCAGGGGACCAGGGATTAACATTCCCCCTAAAACTCACAAACCCCAGTGGTTATTGGAGGTATTGCAGTTTAGTAATCCTCAGGTGTTAAAAGGCAAAAATTCCTATTGAACTCTATGCAAAACCATGAAATTCAAAAGTTTCTTCACACTGCACTCCAGAGACCAATTTCTTTTTTTTTTTCCGAGCATCACAGAAGATAAAAGATTTTTTTCATTCCTATTCATCCCTTCACGTCTAGGTACCCGGTGCACAAGCACATCTGGTGCCAAAAGCCCCACTGTCAAACATGGCGGCCTCCATGAACTGGCTTCAGCCATCAGTGAGCAGCTCCCATAGGAATCCATGGAACCGGGAAGCGGAGCTGTCTCCAGCGCCTGTATATCCTCCATGGTTTATGTTCACCAGCACTCACGCAGGAAAGTAGCAGTTAGCGCCTTTAGTTATAAGGTCAATCTCAAAAGGCCTGAAGCATCCCTTTCCGTCTGTGCTATCACCATCACATCTGTTGCGTTCAGGGTTGGAAATGTCTGACGTATGAGTGTAGCGCGTGGAGTATGTGGAGCGAGTTCGGTCAGGAAACTCTTTTCCGGTTACATTGCTTGCGTCTGAATCTGCACTCTGTGTGGAGTGTGCTGGGCATAGATAGTATATGTCCCTCTCAAGACTGCATTTCATGGCTGTGCTTTAGGCTCAGATGGCCAATGCATTTTCCGTTTCAAAATGAATCCTTAAAACGAATCCTCCAATGTATTTATTTATGCAAAAACATGGGGGGTTTTTATGCATTTGTATGAACGAGCATGGATTCAAAGTTAATGAAACACACACCTGTGAAGGACAGGGGCACAGAATGCCTTGAAAAAATTAAACTTCAATGGATTTACATACAAAATGCAGATTACAGCCATGAATAGTTTTGCATAACATTATTAATAATAGGCCACTCATTTGACTAACAAATCGCAGAGAACCATTTGTCTTTTCTCTCTCCAAACATTGACTGGAGCCCATTTTTTTTTTAAAAATGCAACAAAACAAAAATGTAGCCCGTGTAATCCCTTTTGTTCCCACACTGCCTGTTCTTTGTCTCCTTGATATACAATATGAATTTAATTGCATCTTAAAATTCGTGCTTTGAAAAGCACATTCTAAAGAGTAATTTGACAACAATCAGATGAAAGACACTGAATACACTCAACGATGTCACTAAAATTGTAGTTGGCAAAAAAAAATTATATATATATATATAAAATTATGGAGAAAACCAAAAACCTAACAGTGTGTGCTATTCATGATTCAGAGCCTAGCTAGGATTGGCATAACCTTTATGAATGCTTTATTGTAAGCTTGAGCTAGTTTACTATGTTCATGCTGATTGCTTTTTTAGAAATGTATCTGATTAGCATTTGTAAAATGTGAGTGTGTGTGTGTGTATTTCGGTGTGTGTCTGTGATTGAAGGTGAAGAATACAGAGCTTGCTGATTACTAATTAGGCTACCCCAGAGCATGGAATGTGTGTGTGTGTGTGTGTGTGTGTGTTCGTGTGAGATATTTAGAGACATTTAAAAATATTTGTTACTTCTTTTCCAGTATACTTTTTCATTGTTTGCTGATGATTTATTCTGAGAGAAGTGACATTGTTTTTATTTTATACCTGATCATTTATGCATTTTCCTTGTTATTCCATATTATACTATTCTACATCATATTATGGTTGTCTTTTATTTTCTCTGTGGCCTTGTATTTTCTGTGTCCAGAATTATTTGGCAACACTAGATAACTGCTGTATGCTAATAAAATGGAAAAAAGAGGGAGACAAAGTTATCAGGAGGAGGAGGAGAAGCAGAGGGAGATAAATGTAGGGAAGATGAGGCTTTTGTCTGTCAGCGTTACACACACACACACACACACACTCCCTCTCTCACATGGACACACACTCACATACACACACACACACACACACTCTTTCACACACACATGCATGCATGCACACTCAGATGCACGTACACACGCTCACACACACACACTCCAGTGGCCTCAGGGTCCAGCAGAGCTGCTGGGTCACACGGTCAGTGTTCCCTTTTGAGGACAGGCCTCCCCAGAAGCAGGGGCTGCTACCAGGCCATCCATCACAGCCACGGAGGATGGAGAGCAGCTACATCTGAAAGCAGAGCCCTCTCCACACTCCCACCCGGATAAACATCCACAGCCAGGCCCTGCCGCAACCCACCTGCGCCTAACACCCCCCCCCCCCGCCCGTCCATCCCCCACCCCCAACTGAGCAAACACAGGCAGCCAAGCTCGCTCCAGTACATCTGACAGATCCGAGTCGCAAGACGAACAGCCGCTGGTTCTTATCGATTACTGGTCTGACTCCAACGTCTCCCTGCTTCTCAAAGTGGACAATTTCCGTTGGGAGGGGGATTGGCTTTTCAGCGGTTTCTCCTCCCCCAGTACAGGGCTTTGAACAGCCTGGCACAAGAAGGGTTAAAGGGGGGGTGGGGTGGGGGGGGGTGACCGTTAATTTTCCCGCTGTCAGCAGGTAGCTGAGCTGTAGCCGCAGTATGAACCCCCGGGTGTAAATATTTAATTAAGAATGGAGCCTGCAGCGTGGGAGGGCTATGGCTGGGGGGTGGGGCTGGAGGGGATAGGGGGGGCGGGGTCCTCTGGGTTGCGTGAAACAGAATCCGACGCTCGCGAGACCAACGCGTCCCTCGCACTCTTAGCACGGCCGCCGCGAGAAAGCGCAGCCAATCTGTGACATCATCCCTTCCGTTTGCGTCAACGCACTCCAAGCTCACACCCCAGAAACGGATTTAAACCCCCCCCCCCCCCCCCCCCATCGGCCGACTTCTGCGCTCTTTGGATTCGGTAATCCGTCACAGAAGGAAGTCATCCTGAGGGCTAATTATCCCGCACAAATGACAATTCGCCAGAGTGGCTATTACATTTTTAAAGTAAATGTTTTTAAAGTAACGCATTGAGATTTGGATTAAAATGACGTCCTCAAGACTGGACTATACTTACGCTTCCCAATGCACAGGTCCACTGTGGCTGCATCTCCTCTAACTGCACGTATATCAGCGTAAATACAACAGAACCAGCGCAACTCCCCCACCCCCGTGTTGCCCTTCACATAGAATATTTTTTGCTATTCCTGTCCTCAAACTACCCCCACAGTACCGGTGCAAATTGATCATCTTTCTGAGTCACTTCCTCCTTGGACTGGCACAATATCCCAACCTGCACACACAGAAATAACATCGGATTTCTACTAGAAAGGTTGAGACACCAAGTAACCTGCTTAACCAAAAACCTGTGAGCTGTACATGCCCTACTGAAATTTACAATGACAAGGGCCACTTTAGACAGGTGCTCCTCATTCACTTGTAGGCACTTGGATGTACAATATTTAAGTTTATTCCAGCTAGTTTATAGGGCTGATTCACGCCTAGGCCCACACACTTGTTACAAGTCCAATTTCATTGCTCACTTGAATGAAGGTGGTATTTAAGAAACAGGCAATGTTTGCAGATTACGTTTCAGTGTGTGACACGAACGGTTCTGCCTCAGTGAAAATGGAGGTCGCTAGTTTACCTGCCGTCTTCACCGATGATTGTAGAGCAGGGGTCTGTAACTGTATTCCTGGACAGCCACAGGCTCCACTGGTTTTCGTTGTTACTCTGCACCTAATTAATCAATCAGAGGAGTTGAGTACACAGATGACTCACCTGGGTACTCGGGTCAGAACTGGGTGCTGAGTTTAAAGTGAAAACACAAACAAGCTGAGCTGACGGCTCTCCAAAACCAAGGGCGGCAGACCCCTGTCTGCTTACAAAATGGCGCCCTCTAGTGACAACTGAAGTGACACGTAGATTCTGACAGTCATGACAGGCCTACCACTTCCCAACCTGAACTTTCTAATTGGAACCACATTTTCAGCAATTCATTCAGCATGCGGGTGCATAAGATTTGTTCATCAAACCAAAACAGCCACCCAAGACTGTCAAGGGTATATAAATTGAAAATGGTAAGAAAGCCCTGGATAACTGCACAGTAGGGCCTTGACTTGGTTTCTGACAGTGGTAGGAAGGTAACAGTAAAATAGTAATGTTGAATGGGAATGTACTGAGAAGATCTACTGTAAAGTAACAGTAATCGGAACCTCAGTAACCGGAAATATTTTACCAAAAACTACGCTCAGGCAGCATGCGTGTAATCTAGGAAAACAATATGCGTATTATCCAAGCCATTGTGCAGGGACTTTCATATTAAATCACTGCACTTTGAGTACATACGCTGCATTTCAAATAGTGTTGCACAACATTAGTCAGAGCAAGCTGCAAATTAGCCATACGTATATACACTTGGTCTAAAAATAGCCTTGTATGAATTATTTGCAAATAAACTGCTATAAGCAAGTTTCTTTTTTCAAGTTGTGTTTCTATTTTATTGTCTTCATGCTAGAACAGCGGTAACCAACCCTGTTCCTGCAACCAAAAGGGTGACCCCGGGCAACCAGATTTGGGGTATTGGTTGCCCTGCCGACAATCATATGAATTTAAGATTTGTCTACCGGTTTCCATGATCTAGTTGCAAAAATGACTATTATTTTTTGTTTTTGAGAAATAGGCCAAGTGTTTTCTTTACAGTTCTAGTTCTCAGAGTGATAGTGACTCCTGTAATGTTAATTCAGAGACTTCCTCCTGGCAAGCCCCTTGAGTGCTTTTTGGGCTTCCCTTGCATGTTATTTTTATTCAATTTTTGTATGTGTAAATTGTCTTTTTGGCTTTTAAAAATGTGCTAAATAAAGAATAAAGAAGACCTTTGCTGTCGCAATAGCATAGCAGTCTGTATATAAAAAAAACTTTAATTAAAAAATTGAAAATTGAATTATGCCCTCAAAATCTAAAGTTGTATTGAATCGCGGATTTTGAGTATCATTAAACCCGTAAAATATACAGAAGAATCTTGGATACAAACCCTTCAGAATTTTTTGGAATGGTTACTTGTATTAGTCTACCCTTAGTTAAAAGGCCCTAATTTACTAGCAAAGCAAGTTAAGTCTATAAAGTTATATATTTTAAAGTTATAAATCAATACAGTCTAAGCCAATTTAATTTTTCATCACAGCTTTCTGAAAGATACAGCATAAGCCATGGCATAATAACCAATAACTGCTAGCAAAAATAAATACAATAAATTGGGCTAGCTAGGGTGGTTCTTGTCATATCTAAAACTCCATAATGAAACATTGAAAGGGGGCAACAGTTTGCAGACACACACCTGGCTGCTAGGTACAGAGTTAAACCTAGATTAGTACTACTGACGAATGTCTGTGAGGGTGTGGAGAAATGCATTAAAAAATTAAATACATTATTGAATTCGAGAAGGTAGTCATTTTCTTTATGCTACTACCTCAGAATGCAGTTATGGAGGGCAAGGTGCAAGGCTACGTTTAATTAATGAATTTATTTTTAATCAATGGAAAGTATACCTCAATTCCATTTATTGCTCACTTTTTTATTAATTTTTTTGGCATCGGTGACAAAAACGCAGAGAATCTGTGTATCACATATGATAAAGAAGCGTGAAAAGACATAATAGCTTTTGATACTTCTGGGTTCATAGCCTGTCCGGCTGACCGATCTATAGCGGAGGTTAGCAGCTCCAGGTTTCTATACTGTAAATGCACCAATTTCCACGCTGTAACAAAAAAAGCAGGCCTCGCACATTCCCTGTCCTTGTAGTTTAGTTAAATGCCCACCTGAAGCACTCGAGTCTTTGAGACTGTAAGTCGAGACATGCATCAGACTGCAGTGGGGGGGCTTTGTCTATAACACAGAGGCAAGAACATAAGCAAAAGTTCGGCATTCTCCTGTCTGTTCATTCAGTGGCATCAAAACTCCAACAGGGCAAAGTACTCAGCAGTTACAGTTAAACTTTTGCCTGGGTCTGACACCACAGCTCACCCAAAGAGAAATACCGAATGGAACAGCATCGTCGCTGCAAAGAAGTCACCAAGAAAAATAACATGATACCGGCTCTTATTTGTAAGTAACTGTTTTAACAATTTAATGAAAAAAAAAGAAAGCAAAATTTGTTAAAAATAAGTTGAATCTTTTGAATTTATTACATTGGTTTGGAATTTTAAAGGACATTTTCATGCTTGACAAAGAGAAAAAAAAGACAGAACATTGCTTAGTGTGCTGACATCTGTGAAAGCAGACAAAATGAAAGATATATATCTCAAGACTCCACACTCACACATGTTAATGCTAAATTAAGGTGGAAAAAAGAAAAAGTAAATGCCTACAGCCATGGCCTCTTCCAATTCAGAAAACAAGCAATGTATTCTGTGCACATCTTGAGCAATGGAAGGTGGTGAGGTTTCACAAGTGGGAGGAGCTACCCTGTGACACCAAAGATCTCTCAAATCTGGACCAGTCATAGCGTTCCGCCAGCCAGAGCAGTGTTCTCATAGGCCGGTCGTAGTTCGACTGACAGAACCTCAGCAGCTCCCCTGTTACATGCTTCAGGAGGCCCGCCCTTCTCCCCGTGAGTTGACAAGGTGGGCAAGCAGCCATTTTGTGGAATTACGAACACAAAAGGACAGAATTTCTCTGAACTGGGGGGGAAAATGAAGTTTGGTGCCGGGAACCGCAGCAGCGCTAATGACAGGTCTCTACCGAGGCACGGGTCCGGGGGGGGGGGGGGGGGGCGGACAGCCTGGCACGGGGGGCAGTTTGCACAGGATGTCCGTTAAACAGTTATTCAGCTCCCCTGGTAGATGTGTCATTTCTGGATAAGGTGATGTCAGCAGTTTTTCCCAGGAGGCACAGCCAGCAGAAAGGCGGACAGGAAGAATGCGGGACACGCACTTCAGGCCAGACACGCCCGACTGCAGACGACAACAACCGACGATGGGATGCAGAAGCAGCACTTCTGGTATTGATAAATCATTCATGACCAATTTTTTTTTTTTCCTGGTTTGACTCATTATTGGATAGGTCTGCCCTCACCCACTCCTTATTTTTGTAATTCACAGAAAGCAGGCCATTAGCTCAAACCAATCCACGGTGACCAGCCAACACAACCCTTGGGTGCATCCCAGACCTCCTGCCCCCACCCCCCCAAAAAAAAAAAACCATAAATGCAAATACATGAAACAATATAATAAACAATCTCTGGTATTTCTAATCCAGTTCTTAACTTGCAGACAAACTGATGAAAGCCCTATGGAGAAGAGAAGGGCAAGTCTGAAATGCAGTCCCGTCATCCACAATACAGGAGAGGAAAAAAATCTGGGTGAGGACACCAATGACCCCCGAGGTAAGTATGTTATTCAACGTTTGCCCTAATTACCCCCTCCCCCATTAAAGAAGCTGACTGGGAACACAGCAGAAGACTGTAGTACAGAAAGTCAAATAAGAAACCCCCCCCCCAGCAGCAACACACTCCAAATTCCTTTTCTTCTCCACCAAATGTTTCCGCCTCTATAAATCCATCACTGTCCTTACAACATTTTTAGGATCAAGAACAGAGCTCACACGAAACTTCCGTCCTCTCTAGAGAGAGAGGGAGAGCGAAAGAGAGCGACAGAAACCAAGAGAGAGTGAGAGAGACAGAGAGAGAGCGAGCAAGAGAGAGTGAGTGAGAGAGACAGTGAAAGAGAGAGAGAGAGAGTGAGCGAGAGAGAGAGCTCAAACTGAGATCAAGGTCAGTGGGCACCAACACAGCTACAAACAACATGGGTTTAAAAAACAAACCAAAAAAACAAAATGCATTTAAATTTGTGTTAACAGTTATTTATTATTAACACCGACTAATCATTTAGCGTTAATAATTTCATTTTAAACATTTTATCAAAAAAGTGTGAAAATAATATAAATCTGTAGTCTCCCCCATATTCTCTCGAGCTGTGTACTTCAAATCTACATTGTGCATCTAAAGTCAAATATAAATAAAAAGAGTGACAATTTTACAAGCACAAGCTTCCTTAATATGTGACAAAAACAAAATTAATAACAACATGAAAGTGTTGAATCAACTCAATGTAATAACTGTGATTCGCGGCCATCAGCCAATGGCTGCACATAACCGCAAAGTTCTCACGTAAAAGTGATGGTGCATGTCTGATAAAAGTAAACAGATTCAATTCTAACATTTTTCTAGCGCTAAACAATTTAAGATTTCGGTGAACGCTGTTGCCGTTGTTCCAGGATCACAGAAATAAACAGAAGAGAAACAAAAAATCTAAACCTGGACATCGAAGCCAATAGCAAATATGTCATTCAATCTTCAAAACCATGGCACAATATGAAAATATGCAAAACAATAGAAGAAAGCAAAAAAACAAAAAAATTATAATTTTTTTTAACACACTCAAACACACACACACATACACTCAGTGGCCTTTTTATTAGGTACACCTGCTCGTTAATGCGAAAAGCCTGCTCCTCCAAACAGTGAATCATGCGGCTAAAAACTCTGTATATAAAGCATGCACCGTTACTGACCATGTGCCTCTTTATGGCCACAGTCTACACTTTTTTTAAATGGATGCCTCCAGCAGGATAAAACACCATGTAACAAATCACACATCATCACACAGCCCCCAGATCCCAGTTCAACAGAGCACCTTTTGGAACGAGGATGCGAGAGGTTTGCACGAACGTGCGGCTGAAGAATCTGCAGGAACTACACAATGCCATCGAGTCAGCACAGACCAGAATCTCTAAGGAATGTTTCCAGCGTCTGGTTGAATCCACGGCTTGGAGACCTCAGGCTGTTCTGCAGGCAAACGCGGGTCCCTACCCAGTACAAGATGGACGTACCTAATAAAATGGCCACTGACAGTGATAAATATATACTTGTTTTCTAGTGATTATCAAACGGGTCGCATTAAAGTTTCGTGAAACGCAGGCACCCCAAGACGAGACTGGGAGGGCTTGCTCATCCTGATTTTTGGAAATCAAACCCACACGTACTCAGGAGGTCAAAGGTTACAACGAACCAGTGTAAACTGCCCAGGTCCACCCTGAAGGGGAGATGAACCATAAACCAGAACAAACCGCCACTGGCCCATCTTCAGGTGACAGAGTGGTGCCAACACTTCTATGGTTAACGGACGTCCCGCAGGCTAAGAAAATGGTACGAGAAGACATTTTCTTCAAATAAGACAACACATGAAATTTCACCCCCCCCCCCACCCCCCTCTCACAACCACCACCCCCACCCAACACAGACACACAGACACAAATCCAAGTAACTCTCCTGGATCAGTTTTTGGTTTTTACGCAAACCTACTATAAAGGCAGAAAGGGAGAAATATATATTTTCTTCCATCTGCATATATATATATATATATATATATATATATAAAAAACAATCTTAAAATTTGAATTTAATAAGTGCTGTCGTTTAAAAACAAACAAAAAAACATTTAAAGGGGAAAGTGGAGGAGGAAACGGAAACTTAATATTTCACAGTATTTAATCCCACCAACGTACACCCCCCCCCCCCCCCCTTTCCCTCCTCATGTCCATGTTAGACACCCACGTCCATTAGTGAAGGGGGAGCGAGGCTTCAGCACCAAATCAGGTGAAACCACCGCGTCATCAACAACGCACCAATCCGAACCAATAAAATTCCAATAAAATTCCGAGCAAAGCCTATTGATAGCTCCAGCCGCTAAGGGGTTCGCTAAGTGTTACTCTCCCGCACGCTAACGATCGAGAGGCGCGCGCAGGCCCGAATTAAAGCGAGATCCTGCGAGACTGAGCTTGCATTTGCGCGCGTAAGGGCAGAGAACAACCAAGTCAAATAGAGAGGTCATTTTCATTTATGATTCTCTACACTGGGCTGGGTGAGTCTCCACAGCCAACCAGCGACTGAGCCTCCCGCATAAACCCTCAAAGCACAACTCTAATATTGGGTGCTGCAGTTCCCATTAGGAGAAGCTTGTGGAAAAAGGTGCCGACATCTTTTAAGAGTACAGTAAAAGCCACTGGACATACAAAACAAGACACACAGACAGCGACAGACAAGCACGTGTTAGAAATAAACTGACAGCATTGCTGAAAGACAACAGTAGGCCCACCGCAAAAACCATCCTTTGTTGATGGGGTACACATGAACTAGGGAAACATTATAACTCCCCATTTGTGTGCAAAAATGTCCGTTTCGTTAAACACTAAGGCCACCGTTCATACGAAACACACAGCACACATGCTGGCCCTGAAAAGAAAGGACACTGCGATAAGCGAATTAGAGCTGCTGTAACAAGCTTCTTCTCCCAGATCGTCTTCTGCTGATCTTAACAATCACACACGGAGCGTGGAGGAGACAACAGAACAGTAACAAAGACCAAGCACACAATCTCGTTTTGGTATCACGTGACACAGACGGGGTGTGAAAACAAATTTCTCCGTTTCCACACCGCTGAAACCGAATTTGAAACGTGTAAATTTGATGGCATACCTTCCATCTACAGGAGGTGTGTATATATATATATAATTTATATATATATATAATTTTTTTTATTTTTATAATTTTTTTTAAAACCTTGTGGCTTAAAAGCAGCAAACAAATACAGCCCAAAGCCTTCTTTTGCTGGGGTTAGTATGTTTTATTCTCTCATTTACCGTACGTATTATATTTCATATATATTTATTTTTAAAAGAAAAAAATATGTCTGTATATATTTAAAGTGCTAATAATGCGTTATGAAAACACGGATGGGAAGTGGGGGCGAAACTCACGCGTGAACCTGAAACACAACGGAGAAACAGTCGTCGTAAAAGTGTTACGTGCCGTTACTGCTTTTTGAAGGAACGGCCTGCTATCACTGAGCCCAGACCAGTGTCCTACATTTCACTCTACTTGGCAGAGCCCTAGACTGGGACTCTGTAAACTGACCCCGGTTCACCCGTTGAGAGGACACGCCCAAGGTGACTTAACGAGATCAGCAGGGACTGGGGTCTCATGTCATGGCGGCAGACAGAGCTCCGTAAATAGGGGGCTAGGCTAGGCGCTGCCAGTCGCAATGCTTCGCTCTCGACTGCATAAACACTAAGACTGGTTTAGATTGAAGGTGCTATCGCTAACACAGAGCGGCTCCTGAAGGCTGACACACCCACCGCCTCGCCGGGCAAAAGCAGCTACGAAATCTCTGAAAACCAGAGGCGAAACGGGCGGTCGGAAACCGTGCGGTCCAAACACAGAGATGAAATCGTTAATTTAGCGAAAGTGAGAAGGCTCCGCTTTTGCAGCAAGCCCGGCTAAATTTGGAAGTGCACCTGCGTGTGCACTTGCCTGCGAGGTTCTTTAATAGTAAAACAGGCGACTCGCTCGAATTAGGGGGCTTGAAACCCGTATGAGATCACGTATGAAGATTCTACAAAGACAACCAAAAAGTAAAGAAAATGTTTTTAAAGAAATAATAGGATTACATAATGACAGCCATTGTCAACTCAGTCAACCACAAACATAGCAATGCATGCACACACGACCCCACCATTCAGAAACCCTCACCCCCCCCCCCCCCCCCCCCCCTTTGTCCAATATGTTGCGAACTGAGGGGGTGTGAAATTTATAAGAGGCAGCAAAACGTTCAAGCGACCCATGCACAGATGTAGGCCGAAAGTTAAATACTGAAACCTATCTGGGCTGAGGCTGGCAAAGGCTTAAATTAACACAGGCAGGCGAGACAGACAGGCAAACAAGCAAAAGATGGAAAAAAAAGAAAAGAAAAGCGAAGATATATTTGATAACACCACGAACAACCCTGGAGCGAAATGAGTTTAACGAGTGGGAGGGGCTTCCCGCCCCAAACGGACCCGCTTCCCGCTCAAACTTGGCTGCGCCTCCTTCCGCCCTCCTGGGTTTGGTTTTTGTGTCGAGTCTTTCGTTGAAGAGGGGGGAAAACAACAAAACGAAAACAAAATGTCAAAGAAACCCCTAAACAAACCCCCCCCCCCCCCCCCCCAAAAAAAAACAGGAAGCATCGCCGTCCAGCACAACTCTTGATGTACAGCACGATCCTCTTTTTCTCCCCGCGAAATAAAGTTAAGACAACTGTTCCCCCAAGGCCTGACAGTCCGTCGTATTTATAACTTGTGTTCTAGTTTACCTGTGCCTAGGCAGAACTCCCAGTTCCTCTGTCCGTCTTTAAGTTTTCTTTTTTATTAGTTATTTTTTATATTTCTCCTCATTTGTACAGTTTTCAAGGCAACCTTTCAAGGAAAAAAAATAGGAAGTTCATAGCAAATGTACTCTTTCGTTTATGGATTCAAATTTGCTCAGGTATATCGATGCGTGAAGCGAAGCGCGGATATAGACAGCTAACTCGAATTCATAAAGACGTGATGGAGGCATCCCATAATGGCCATGATCTCGTCATCATCTCCTCCTCCTCCTCTTCCTCCTCCTCTCTGGAGACAGGAGCAAAGCTAGCACCCCACTGACCTCGGCCGTCCCCACTTATCTAACCCCTGAGTCCTTACCCCTCCCACCCCCAGCGGCTACCAGGAGGCCAGTGTCCGTTTTCGCAGGAAGTGCGGCGTTCGGAGTCCCGATAGTCACGCACCGTCCTCACTGTCTGGGGGGGGGGGGGGGGCAAGTCCTCTTCTGCACCAGGGCAGGTCGTCGGCACTGCCTTTGCCGTCTTTCGACAAGCCGAGAGCCGTCGTGCCGATCTGGCCACTGATCCACAACCGCCCCTGGCCCCCACTGTTCAAAAAAACTGCAGACAGGATTCTCTCTCCCTTCCAGCCAACCTCCCGATACCCTTTCGGTTCTCTGGAACCCCAGTGGGGCAGTCTCTAATGCCACCGCTCTCTTTCACGCCCCGCTGCTCGAGCGAGGACTTTGGATTTGAGTCTGAAATCGATAAGATTGGACTTTGATTGGTTTGTTGAAAGGAGTGAACAGCGACTGTCAGGATGGCTCCGCCCCACAGTGTAGCGACTCCTCCATCTTACTCCTGCCTTCATTGATTGGGCCCGTCCTTGGTCTCCCCGTAAAGGACAACTCTTTTTGGATCTGCGGAGGGGGGGAGGGGAGAGAAACACAGGTTAAGCAGATCATACAATATATACACAAGACAAATAATTATACTTTACCATCCCACTAGACCTACTATCCCGGAGGGCCGCCGTGTGTACCAGTTCTTGGTGTGTTTCAGCGCATAAAGGGATAGCTCACTTTCTCTTTCTTGGATGATATCTCGCTTTCAGTGCATTTCCAGTATACAGTGCAGTCCTTCCTTAGGTATTTGGACAGTGACACGATTTTTATTTTGGCTATGTGCACCAGCACATTAAATTTGAAATTAAACTATATGAAACGGTGCAGACGGTCAGCTTTAATTCGAGGATATTTATATCCATATCAGGTGAACGGTTAGGAATTATAGCCCTTTGTAGACCTGGTGTGCATATATATAAAACATATAAGGCCGGTAAATCATGTTTTTTTTTTTTTTTTTTTTTTTAATCAACCAACTACGGAGGTTAATCGCTCAATAAAAGGTTTTTTGAATATCTGGTGTATTTTGACTTTAAAAAAAGGTCTGGGAAAACTTGCGTTATTTTAACTAAGCACTGTACACTTGAGCACGATGACGTATTCATATGTGCGCGTGCATTAAAAAAATCAAACTACGGCTGGCGGAATTTCTATCTGAAATAGTTTCTGTTTATAGCTAACCTAAAACTGAAAACATCATCTCGCTCATCACCGCGAAAAACCCAAGACCTTAAGATGTTACTACTCTCTTATCGACCTATTATCTTCCTTAGTTAGTTTGTGTTTTAAAACCCATTAATTTAATTTCGGCGAAGTCGCAAAAATGAACGGGAGTGAAGAGAAACCGTTAACGGTCAACAGGGACATCTGATGCTGCTAGTATTCACGCTACGCAAACAGAATCTGGTAAGCTCCACAATATTACTTCTGTTATACCAAAGTGAAATATCCCTTTAATGTCGGCGGGTTTTGATTTTGGACAATTTGATAGCACGTCCATAAACCATCTACCATAAACAGAGTTTTTCAGCCTGGCATAGTAGGTTAATCAGGAGCCCTGGAAATAGCCAGTATTCCTCTGCACTGGAAACACTGAGGTCCAGAAAGAGAGTGACCAGCAGAGGTCTATAAATACACTCCTCTTACGAGCCCCCGGACACAGACACAGTGCTGTGAATGCAAAAGGGACCCTGTCCCAGGTAACTTCAATACTGACCCAAACAGGGCAGGGCCTTACAGTAAGCACACTTACTGCACAGAGCATACAGACACTGTGACGTACATGATGCCTTTCTCAGAGCCCAAGATGGCAGGGTGCTCGTCCTTCTCAGAAAACAAATCGCCACCCACCCAATTAATTAAATAAAATCAACAAATTACTCACCTTGTTTTTGCAGATTCAAGACACACTCCATTTCTGTTGAGAGAAAGTAAGAGAAATCAATTCCCAGCAATAACAAAAAAAAAAAACAAACAAACACAAACACACAACCGTGTAACAGACACCAACCAAAAAAACGTTATTCTCCTCAATGTGACAGTCAGAGCAAAGACAGCCAATCCCTGCCACCCACTTCTAAGCTTCTGAGCTTGATGCCTGGTGTAAATTTCTTAGACAACGGCAAACGCAACCGGGATATTAAATGACTACTGGAAAGCCATAATATACACGTCCTTTGACAATTCTGTAAAAATAGTGCAGTGCTTGGAGCAAAATAGGGGGGGGCGGTGATCCCTGATGGGTCTTTTCATTCCTCTTCTCTCCTTGGTGTAATTCAGTGTGAATACGTCTGTCGGTTTTCTAGTTTCCCCCAGGGGATGCTGCAGTGGGACGTTGTTGGGTGTGGCGGAGGAAGGGCGGGACGGGAGACGTGTAAAATTTATTGCATTGCAAGAAAATTCATAAAGCAAAAAAATTTCAACATGAAACTCTCACCTGCGGCGAGACAAGAGAAAAAGCCAAACGTTCCCAACAAGAAAGACATTTAGTTTAACGGACAATAATCCCTGCTGCCCCACAACATAAGACAAGAAGAAATTCACAAAATGAGGACTGGAATCAGGGCTGCAAATTCAGTGCGGGATTGCGCAAATTATAGTGATATTTTATGAATCCCACGTCTGCAATAAAGCAGGAAAAGTCCACCGATACGTTTAGGATGAAAACTGATTTTCATCAATAGCCTAACTAGGACAACAACACCGAATATAAAAATTGTGAGCACCGTCCTCTAGGCTGCATAGGCCATTTCCAAGTAAACGAGACGCGCGTGTGCAGGCTGCTTCAGTGAAATGTGAGGAAAGAGGATACGTTATTCAAACGAACACTGAAGCCAATCGCCCGCCGTCCGCCGTCCGCTAGGCTACTCACTCCAGGAGAGTGAAGGCAAGCCGAACGCATGTGCAGCAGCAGCAGACAGGGCTAATACAGTAAATGTACATACAACTAACGAACCGCTGGCTCATAAGGAACTCTGCAGCTCAACTTCTAACGATGCGCTCGACACTGACAGGTAATGAAACGAATGGCAGGAACACAACGAGCAAGAAAGACTAGTTTCAGTCGAAATGACTGTCTATATGTGCTGCTAACTTCCAATGGCAAGGAAACAAGTTGTTCCCAATGCCATATACAGGCCACTGAGAAGGGGGGGGGGGGGGGAGGGGGGGGGGCTCGAGAGCACAATCCAGAGCTTACGGGAGGGCACTGTACAGCATAGTTTTCTGTGCTACAGATGCAGCCCATTCGAGAGCCAGTGAAGAAACTTCAATGAGACCAGTCTGCAAATAAAAGCAGCAAGTTGCACGAGCTACAGAGCTAACTCCAGGAGCCTGTGCTGAACTTCACCTATTCACCAACAGTGACAGAGTCTGTTCACAGGGACAGAACTGTGCAGAACACTGAGATCTTTCAGAGATGTCCTGGAGCACATGGCTGCCTCCAGGGTATTGGATAAAGACAAAGCAAAATGTCTTTAGATGGCATTCAAATTTTGTGACAAACTGATGTACTTTCACACACTGTTCTCCTGCCCAAACACTTCCAAAGGGAGGACTTCTCCTCTGTCCGGCCACTGGTGGAAAGAATAGAAGCAGCAATAAGAGATGTACATCTAGTGAATCTAAGAGATGTACATCTAGTACATCCAGGAGTCTCAGTGCGTGAATCTGAGAAATGTACATCTAGTACATCCTGGAGTCTTGGTGCATGAATTTTGAACGTCTTCAAGGCACTGAAGGCAAGGGAGACAAGCTGTACGATTTCCACCTGCAAAAGCCAGCTTCTGAGAATCTGAAGAGAAGTTTGTCAACAGCTTGATTTTTGCTGCAGTTGAAATTGAATGACCACTTCCCGGCAGACACAATCTTTTCATTGAAGTCTTTTCACGAGTCAGCATCTTGGAGCCAAGGACAGCCCGTACTGCAAAACAAGGCAGTAATGAAGACTTCATGATGAGCTTGTGAGGGTTCTCAGGCACTTCCCTACCACTGGCTGCTCAGAGACCATCAGACCAGAGCTCACCCTGGGGTAACGGGCGATGGGCCTCCAACCAGAAATACGCCCACACAACTCTCAAGGAGTTTTCACAGACACTTTTATGAGAACATAAAGGGGTCTTTTGAGAGACAGAGAAGCCAGTTCATAGGTGATTGGTGATCCCAGTAGCAACTGTCAGCTCTGATGGAGGGAAGGGTTAGGGTTAGGGGGGTCAGGGGGGATTGGCCGTCTGCACCCTAAACAGAATTAAATCCAAGATCAGGAATTCATTGAATGAGAGCCTGACCAACCTGTAAATAATATCAGAACGAGGTCCTGCAATGGAGAAGTTTGACTTTGCAAGGCCAGTGAGGAAGTGCAGGCAGATGACAAAGCGCAAATTAAAGTGGAGAAGTAGCCATGGTCAATGTGTTTCTTTCTTTTTTTTTGTTTTTTTAAAACAAAATGTGTTATCCTGGACAGTTTTCCTGAATAGTCTTAAGTTATTTTGGTAGTTTTAAAGCAGCACATGAACAAAGGGGAAAGCTAAGGCTGCTTTTGATTTTCAAACTTCTACATAAAGTAAAACGGCAATAAGACAAAAACAAAATAAAAGCATGTCGCATTAATTTTGTCCGTCATGCTTTTATACCGCCTCTTCTGCCAGCACCCACCCCTCACTCAAACTCCCCCCTCCCCCCTCTCAAACCTTTGCAATCCCCCCTAAAATATTGTTCTTTAAGGTGGGGGGGGGGGGGGGAGAAATCTCCCTCAAACCAAAAATGAATTTCAGCCCTGGCAAACACAATGAAATACAATGAACACTTGTCCAACTGTCCACAACACATGCTATAAAAAAAAATCAGATGACAATTACCATGGTGACTGAAGGAAAAGCAAATGGAAAAATAAATAAATAAATAAAATCAGTCCTGCAAGGATAGATTCCCCTCGGACAGGCCTCAAAAAGACCCACCATTTGGGTGATTTTATCAGCAAAGCAATAACCCAGTCTGGCCTTTCAGTGGTGTGTGCACTGGGCACGACAGCTTTCTTTTCAGTCTGAAATGGTGCACCTTAGGTATAAACTTATAGACTGAGACAGATTTAATAAATTCTCCATGTTATACTTAGCTTTCACGAGGCAATGGTGGCCTTTCGTGTGCCTTCATTTCATACAGTAATACAGGAAAAACTTTCATTAAATAAATGTTATCTACACCAGTGATATTTGATGCACATTAGTACCGCAGTGTACATAAAGCTAAAAAGGTTTTTACGATGTTTGGTAAAATCTGCCTTCTGTAGTGTCTAACCACGTCATCACAATTTTGTTTAACATTAAGAAGCAGCATCTTATAAAACAAACCATTACACATATCATGCTCGGGGAACTACCATCTGCAAACAGTAAAAATAAATCAATAAAATATTTTTGGCGAATTTTTCCTTTAATGGCAGCCCCCCAGCATTCTTCCCAGACTCCCCAGCAGTTGACTTTGCGTCCCTGAACGACCAGCTTACCTTTAGTGTGATAACTAACAGCAGCTTTGAGATCAAAGGACCCCCAGCTACACCTCCTCTCCAGGCCCTTGGGGTGGGCGGGGCCTCGGAGCAGGGGCGCGCCATTGGTGGGCGACGCCCCGAGGGGCTCAGCCGGGGCGGGGGGGTCTTTAGGGGAAGCGAACACTATTGCACCGAGATTCCGAGCCTCGGCGGCGTCCCTCTGTCCGTCCGGCCCGGGCGCCTGGGGCCCGCCCTCCCTCAGAGGGGGCGGGGCCGGGGGAGGGCCCGCTTTTAAAACACTGCTATGGGTTTGGGGGCTAGTCCGTTTTTCCGACTCGTGGGCTTTCGGCGGGGGGGGCGCGGCTTCGGACGCCTCGCGGGGGGCAGGCGGGGCGACGGGACAGTCCCCCTGGAAGGTCACCTCCGCTACCGCCCCCGTTCCCGGGACGCGCTCCGCCCCAGCCCCGACGGCGCCCCCCTCCGGCCCCGCACTGGGGTCGTTGATGAAGGACAGGCCCCACTGGTTCTGGAAGATGTCCCCCAGGGCTTTCTGATTGGCGGGGGCGGAGGAGGGGTCGGAGCCAGGGGCGGGGGCCGGGTGGGGGGCGGTGACGGGCGGGTCGGCCTGCCTGCCGCTGGGGAGGGCGAGTTGCATATTAGAAGAGGACGGGGCAAGGGGGTAAACGAAAAGACTGGGCTTCCTCGGCTCGGCCACCGCGCCGTCCAGCACGCCTCCGCCCTCGTCCGCGGGGGGCGCTACATTCTCCGGGGGTACAGTACTGGCAAACAGGGTCCCGGTCAGGGAGTAGGCGTGGCCCTCCGCGGAGCAGAGCGCGCCGTTGGCGAAGCCGGAGGAGGTGATGGTCTTCATCGCGGACATGGGGACCTGCGCGGGCCGCCCGGGGGCCTGGGGCGGGGCCGACTGGGGGCCGGACGGAGGCGGGACCTCCCCTCCGGCCCTGTTGAGATTCTCCTTGACTTTGCTTGCATAACTGATCTTGGGCACAATCTTGGCGCTGCTGTTGTCCACAGGAAAGACGGGCGGGGGCTTGAACAGGGTCCAAGAGTCCTCCCTCTCCTTGGCCGTCGCCGTGACCACGGGGCCGGACTTGGCCTTGCCGGGCCGGTCGTCCTGCTTCCTGCCGAAGGCGCCGGCGGCCTTGCCGTCAAAGTTCCTTCGCTGCGGCTCGCACGCCCCCGTGGGCGGCGGCGGTATCGCCATGGTGACGGGCGTCGCCGCGGAGACAGGCGCCTGCTTGTTCGTCCGCGCCTCCGCCCTGGAGGCGGGGCCCGGCGGCTTCTCCGTGGGCTCGGGGGCGGGGGACTCGGGGGCCTCGGGCGGGGGCTGGGCGCCAGACTCCGCCCCCTTGCCGCCGGCGCCGCTGCGCAGGGGCTTGCGCTTTCTGGGCGTGGCGTATCCGCTCTCCGAGCCGCTGCCGTCGTTGTCGGGGGCCGGCGGCGGCTTGTTGCCGGGGTAACCGTTCGTGAAGAAGCCCAGGGGCACGGACACCCCGTTCGGGAGAGGCGCGGGCTCCTTCTTGCCCTCGGGGGCGAGGAGGTCGGGCGAGCGGTCGTTCCGGCTGCCCATGATGCCGTTCCGGTAGCCGACGCCGCCTCTGCTCCCCGGCTTAGAGATGGCGGGCGGGGCCCTCCCGGACTGCTTCGGCTTCCAGGCGGCGTCTAGCTGCGCCTGGTGGCCATTGGCGTTGGCGGAATAGGCGACGCCCACGGAATCGCTGGCAGGACGCGTGGCACACTCCCTCTCCACAGCACTTCCGTTTATTCTTCCATTGCCTGAGGAGGCGAGAGAGAGAACAACATAAGCAAAGTACGCACAGCTAAAGCCCATTGACACACCTTACAGTGGTTACTTGACGTACATTTAAAAGAAAGAAGCAAGGCAATCATACTTTAGAAAATAAAATTTGACCAACACAACCAGTTAAGAGCATTTTGACAAAAAGCTGTGTAATTTACATTTGTTAAAGTTCCTATTCGGTAACTGTAAGCCAGTTTTATTAGCACTGTTAAGTAGCATCTTTGGTGGAAGGCAGTATTTATAATCCTCTCTGCTTGCAGTGCCATGTAGGGTTGGTGGCTAGCTTTAGCGATCCACCGAATGTGGGTATGTAGCTATTGTAGCTCTAAACTAGATAGCTAGCCACCGCTACAGCATCGTTAAAGGACGTTCCTTTGACGGACATCGCTGCTCCACATCTCAGCCTCATCAACCTTGATCATCTTCCCCGTCATAATAATCTAGGTATTAAGTAACATCCAGGTTAAAACAAAATGGCATCTATATGATTTTTTAAATTATGTTTTTATTTAATTACACATCCATACACAGCAATCCACCGTAATTTGGTAGACTGTAAGTCCTGTCCCTGACCGGTGCACATAAGGTCATCTAATACAGAATTAGAAATCGTGATATAGCCTAAATGCCCAAAGTGACAAGGGTAGGTCTTGCAGGTATGACCAGCACGGAATGCCACTGTTAGGCTATTATAAACTATGATCCCTTGTAGACAGATTGAACGATTGATAAAATACATCAAGGTACCACTTTTTATTTGAATTTGCACAGGCATACACATGTGAAACTTCGGTTAGCGGTTTCGGTTAGCATAGCTATGTAAAGCGCCATAAGGCTGATTTTGACCCCGCATCCACAGGGCATCAAAATAACGACAGAATGACAGTGTGTTCTGACGATACAATTAGCTAATCATTGGTTTTGTGGGGACTTTGTGTAGACAGATCTGTTGACACACAGCATATGTCCCTAGTTACCACGCCAGATTAACAAAAACAGGAAATATACCAGCGGTTTAGTTAACAGTAGGATACATGGCTCGTCATAACATTGTTTATCCAGTTCCCTTTCTAGTTCTGGTAAAGTTCTGTGATCCATTCCCTCGCTCAGAGAGCAAGTAAATATCACTAGCTAGCCCACCGATGCTGTACGGCCGCTCCTGTAACGCCCGCGTCCTTTGACTGACAGGTCTTCTGACAATCCACCCTTTCCATTTTCAGCTTTAAATCTGCCAGAGCTCTCGTGTGATCACGCAAAAATCATAATGCAAACGAAGGCGATATGCATTTGATTTATCTCACCCTTGTGCCACAAAAAGCTAAATAAGAAAATCCAAAAATTAATCATTTTAAAAAGGGAGAAGGGGGCCATAAAAACTGAACCAGGACACATAAAAATAGGAAGTCACTACAAAAGCTAGGGGGCATGTTAGGTTATTTGCCTGGTGGTTTAGCGTGGTTCACCACTCGGATTGCGACAGGCTCCGGTGCGGGCCTTCGGCTGGCTGGGTCGCAGACGCAGCGAGGTCGCGGCGGCGCGGCGCGGAGCGATACTGGATGTTTAGACTGAGGCCGCTGCGTGGCGTCAGGCCAAGCGCGGCTGAAGGCGCCGCTATACATCCGATCCCTCGCCGGGCTTCTCGTAAATAAAATTTTCGTTAAAATCGCTCGCGAGAGTTGCGTTACATACGGGGTCTAAACTAGAACCCGGCTGTTTATTTTATAAATTAGGTGACATGTTTAAAAATAAAAAGGCCACCCAGAAATTAGGCTGAGCGCGGAATGTAACGACAGTCAGCCCACGCACCAATGCACAAAACTTTGAGGACACCGCGTCGCCCTTTGACACCGTAACAGAGGTTGTTTAAAAAGCAGAAAATGGGAGAAACTACAATCCAATCCACAGGCAAAGAGGCACAGCGAGCAACTGATTAACAGCATAGATTTGCAAACGGGCCTGGAGAGACATTGCCGCACTCTGTGTATCCCAGGAAAGCAACAGAAAACGCACACCGAACAAAAAACAATATTTTGATTTTGCACAGGGATATAAACGCACTGGCCTGATAAATATCTTCAAGTTAACAGTCAAAGATTTGTGCTGGGAATGTACAACTGCCTTCTACCTTTTTTTGCGGTAGTCTCTGTGCGCCTTACATTACATCACAGGCATTTACCAGACCCTCTTAAACAGAGCGACTTACACAAGATTTTACATAACATTTACACTGCATCCATTTATACAGCTGGATATATACTGAAACAATGCTGGATAAGTACCTTGCTCAATGGTACAACGGCAGTGTCCTACCTGGGAACCGAACCTACGACCTTTAGGTTACATGACCAGCTCCTTACTCATTATACTGCACTGCCGCCTAAAATCCAACCCCATCACAACTCACTGAACCGCCGCAGAGATCACGAAAGCATCCTGACGGAAACCGTTTCAGAGGACATGTCCATTTTGAACAGGCTATTCACCAGCAGTGCAGCCACAAATATTAATATAGCTGGGCCTGCATAAAGCTGGGGCAGAACAAACCCAGCACTGGCAATAGGGCGTGGTGGTTCATCCAAGATAAACGGGTGGGCCAGGATACTGTTTTGGTGGCCATCACCTACCCTGCCTATGCCCGTTCTGTGAACACATACATGACTGCATGTGACCCTTTAAGGTTCACTTTTGGGGGACTTTTTGAGATTCAGGTTCTGTTTTCGTGTACGATTGGCTGGATATTGCGTTTGTATTATTGAGCAGGCAAGAATACTTGCGGTCTAAGGCCTGTGAGTTCAGCAGGGGCCAGCAGAACCCAGAGTTTCTTTAAAGCTACTGTAGGAGGCCCTGGCCATAGGCAATGACCATATAAATGTTGGGAAAATATTTGAAAATAGAAAACTTTTTTATTTTTATTAAATGTAACCCTTCTTAAATTGATGAGGGGCGCCGATGATGCTTCTGAATCTGGGTGGGGTTCCCTGGATGAGAAAAAAGGTTTTTTTTAAAAATCCCTGGTCTATGCCAAGAAAATAGATTTCCAAATGACTCCAAAGCAGCTGGTACAGTGACACTACTTCTCCACTCTCCATTAATCATGTGCACGTATATTACCAAAATATTTCTCAAATGATCATTTTAAATGACCCTACACCAGGCTTCATTGCAAACACAACCCCGGCCTATCAATAACAAAAATATCAACTAAAAATAAATTTAATTATGGAGTGGCATGGTTGTAAAGAATCCCTAGTTGGTTTACATATACCAAATACCAAAGACTTTGATCGCTTAAGTTGTTCTTTTTAATACTTGAAAAAAAACGACAACATTTTGCTAAAAGGCGCTACCCAGTAGTGCTAGTGCTGTTTGATAACTTTTTCTTTTTAGTTCATTGGCCTGTCAGATAAGAACACAGGCACGAGGAATGGTTATGCTCCTGACCTTTAACCTTCCACAAATTATCCATGCACTGTTGTTACCAAACCTTACCCTGCTGACCGCGGATCAGTTAATCCAATGCAACGATCCGACATCGAAAGACGTCGAGCGGGGGGCTCCAGTTCACCGTCTGAGGCGAGCCCATGTGGCAGGCGTTCTCACGTCCTATTTTTAACCTCACGCATGACGTGTCACAACTGCGGGTTTCCATTCATACCAATCTGTAGCCAACATTTACGTTAGAAAAAAGTGGTCGTTTTGCATTGTTTTGTGTATGGTATCCGTTTCAAATCGAACACAATGCGTGCCTGGCAACCAAACATCACCATGTTTGTTCTAATCTAAAAACCGACCATCCCTTTCCACTGTAAGTGGGACCGCTGCTACATTCGTCTCAACTCGCTCTAACTAGCGAGCCAGAACTGCACGAACAGCACATTCTTTAGTTAAACTCTACCCATGCCGTTAGCTTGCTAGCTTGGTGCTACCTACTTCAGTTGAACCCGGCTAATCTTCCTGCGTTTCTTGCATATCCCATTACAGAAACATGTTAATACAACAATTTACGTTACAGACATGAGAGCCAATTATATATATTCTACTACTATCCGAGATTGCACAATACAGTTCGATTAAATTAAGCAATACCACCTAGCTAAAAATGCGCTATGCAGGCTACCTTAAGTGGGTATGGGGGAGGGGGGGGGGGTAGAATTGGGAATGTTTTTAAACAATTCATGTGTTGTCAGCATAGACTAACGAAAATAATAAACAAATGAGCAATATTTAAAATATTCACAATGAACAAGTTGTCATTACAAATTAGCTAGTTGGCAAGTGCCTGTATAAGTAGTAAAATTAGCTAGCTAGCTAAATAGCTAACTAAGTGGGTCACTAAAGAAACCAGGCTGGCCTGTATTTAATATGACTGAATTAAATTATGATTGTCAATTCGTGATCTTTGGAAGTTTTCGCTTATTTTGAATATGACCACGTGCAGTTACTAAATGCATACAAAATACAGACTTTTAAACATAAAACTCAGTCGCTGGGAAATAAGCATTGCTCCGTTTGGGTGGACTAGCTCGCTAGCCAAGCGGTACATTACTAGCTTACGAGTGAACATTATCTGGCTACAGCCTATATTGCTCATTTCATTGGCTAGCTAGCAAACAAGTGATCTAGACGCTGTC
This sequence comes from Anguilla anguilla, assembly GCF_013347855.1. Lineage (NCBI taxonomy): Eukaryota > Metazoa > Chordata > Actinopteri > Anguilliformes > Anguillidae > Anguilla > Anguilla anguilla. The sequence continues at coordinate 9,844,798 of NC_049212.1, forward strand.
ACGCATATTTTCCAAGCTATTGAATGCGGACTAGACAATTTCCCCCCAAGTGGAGTAACATTTTAGACTTGTTCGCAAAACACTTGAAACATGTTGGTAGCAATTAGCTGGCTAGCTTACCAGCTAGAGTTTTCTCAACAGGCCCTCCCCGTATGACAGTGACACGCACACTTCAGAGCAACAGGCCCACCTACAAAATGCGACTGTGGCAAACCGACAAAATACAAAAGACACCGTTTCAATGCCACTTGATGCGAACAGCAGAGTTTGTAGAGTATTTTCCGTGCTGTAAAACCACTGTACATGTTTAAAGACTTAACTAAAGAATCAGTTAGTATGATTTTTACTTCCAACATGGCGGACAGGAAATAGCAACTGAGCAAACCAAAAGCAGGAACATTCCAGCGGAGCCGGCTTGTGTTGCTGGGAGGCGAGTGTGCTAAACTCAGTTTTTCGTCAATTAAAGCTCCTCTTTTCTTTCAACTCACCCAAATGAGCTGTCAAGAAAAAATCGTTGCATTACAAATGGTTCGGTCGGACGAGGCTAAATAGCCTAAGATGAGTCTGAAAAATGAGCAGGAATTGGATGGAACCCGGTGGTGCACAAGGTCAATGTCCATACACGACCAGCTAGACACCCATACATGCATACATCGCCGAGACACACACCCCAATCAAACGGCACCTTCACCTACTACGAGTCCCCTTCCATTCGGCCCCCTCCTCTATGCTACTGGAGAACTTTTTAGGTTTTAGAGTCATGTCTACGAATCCAACCTGTTTTCTTCGTCTGCGTTTCCTGGTGCTGGCACTGGCTTGGATCATTTTTCAGCGATGTTTTTGTGCGGCTTGAGCTCCTCTCTCCTCCATGGTGATAGCGTTTTTCGTGTGCCCGATCGCTGGGCCGTTCCTCCATTTAAGTGTAATAAGGGACACTCTCCGGCTCCAACCAGTGTGCACTCTGGCGCACTGAACGAGTAATGTAGAGACTGCTGTACCGCCCAATCAACGCCAGCGATTTCAGGGAAACCAGCGCGGCCCCACAGCCACTTGTAGTTAGTACGTTCCGCCGCCTGCTAAGGTAAAGTTGAGTAGAAACGTCAGCAGTCCGACTGTGCAACCATCTCCTTTGGTCTCGGTCAGTTTAGCACTTCAAAAGGATAAGAGGATAGGTGATAAGAGAATTGGTAATTTCATTCGCTTCGGTTGCACCACACATTTTCAAGAAGACCAAGCCCGTCAAGAAATACTCTTCTGATAGTGAGATGTTATTATAAATGTGAAGAAAGCAATGCTACTGCAATAGAGAAGAGTTCTTGTAAACAAAATAATCTTAGGTTCGAGAGCCCCAATTTCTTTAAACGTTTGCATATACAAAGATAACTTTACAGAACTGCGTATACCATAAATTATCTAAACAACTGCATTGTTTACTGTATTAAGTTAAACGATATGTGTGGGATATAATACGTGGCCAGATTCTTAGGGCCCATTTTATGGAGTTAACTAGATAGCTGCCAAAACGTTTCGTAATTTACGCATGTATTCGGACAGACGTACGTGTAAAACCTGGATTGTATGTGATTCTCTGATCTACACACATTTCATAAAATATTTGGCTAATTTCTGAGACTGCGATTTATTTTTTTCAAATACAGATCTCCATTTTTGCCTGCAACTTTCACTTTGCGTTCACATGGATCACTCACGAGTTTTTGCATTGTTTTTTTACATTTATTTTTTACATTTGTCAATAATCGTAACCGTAACCTACTTTAAAAAACCACAAGAAGCAAGTAACTATTTAAACCGGAAGTTTTTTTCTCTGCCAGTTTTCTGTTTTTAAAAATAAAAGTACTAGTGCGAACGCATAGCCTTGTTCTTTACCAGTTATTAATGATGAACTGTAGTGTCCGTGACGAGGATATTGTGCATTTCTGACAATGCATTTCTTTCTTTTAGTTACAGTACGTTTTATTGTTTCAGTAAGCCCCAAAGAAATTCCCACTTGAATAAGAGATATACATTTTTAAGGCATTATCCATCCTCAGTGTTTTACATCTGCAAATGGCTATTAAATAATTCGTTTTGTACTGCTGTTGGCTATCATACTCTGATTGTAATGCAAATGTTATTCTATTTTAGATATACTGAGCTGGAAAAACTGTTGGGACGCAATGTATATATACAGGTACAGGTACTGTACAGGTACAGTGCTACAAAGTGCCCCATCTTGCCACCCCAATTCTAACCGGCTGGGTGCAAACGGATAATTCTGCTAATTGAGTCAAGTCATTTGTGGAACCAAAATCCTCCATGTGCACCAGTCTTTCAAGAATGGACTTGACCCCCCCCCCCCCCCCCCCCCCCCCCTTCTACCTTCTATGTCTAGAGGGTGACCTCACTCGGTAGACCAAGAAGGTAGTGAAACTGGGTGATATAGTGGATGGTTGGAGCAAATACCTGCAGACACGGGGCCCTCTGGACCTGAAGTTGAATAGCTCTGAACTACAGGTCAACAATGTTCATATCACGCTGCATAGTATTCCCATTCCCAGTGTCATGTACTAAACATTTAAATAAATTAATTAGTTTGATGTTTTTGTTTAATCAAAGTTAACCCCCACCGATGCATGCTGCTAAAGAACACCAGCGTATGCTTGCCGTTGAATGGGAACTCAGGTACTTTTAATTTGAAAACGTTGTCTCTGGGACTTTGTTTTTTGTTTATCTCATTTTTCGCTACTGTGGTTACGCATTTCAAATTATTACGGTTACAGTTCGATAAAAGTGCGACCATACTGCCAAAACGCATACACGTAGAGAACAGAGCAACGTGTGGAACAAGTACAGATAAAACCCCATCCCGTGTTGGTACGATGCCACACACTGACTCAGGGTCTCGTGATTCATCGGTGTGCGCTATCCTCTACTTGTTAGTCCTTCCTGGAAACGGAATGCAGAAAAAACCCAGCTTTAATCGGAAAGTCCACAAACACAAAGTTAATAACGTTATACTGTATGTGCAATACATTGCTGTTAAATGGACTTTAGTCAATAGTAAACTGAGTGTTCCAGGTCTGACTGTTGCTTGAGCAATGTTTACCTCGATCGCTGTGACGATTGGCAGACGTTATTTATTGCTGTATTACTGCAACGGAATGTGTAATGTTATATTCATATGTATTGTAAATACTCCTGGATGAGGCCGTCTGTGAAATAAAAATATAATGATGACCCTTCCATGGGTCATTTTAAAAATAAAAAAACACTGAGCTGTAAATACTGCATTGATATGTAAACATTTGGTTCATTTTGAGTCATACACTTGAGAATTATTTTTTAAAAGGCGAAGTACATGGCACGTTTATGTTTACGTGAATAACGTACAGCAGAAATGATATATATAATTTATCTAATAATAATAATGTAAGTATCTACATCAAAATCTACATCAAATTCCAAATCTGCACCACATTTGAGTTCTTGCAGATTCGTAAGAAAAAAACTCGCAGAAAAAAAACTAGCAGTTGTTTCATTAAATCTACTTTAAATCCAGCACCATTTTCGAACTGAATGTTATTGTAGCGTGAAGTTCTTGTCTGCTAGGAGTATGCTCAGAAAACCCCTGCCTGATTCTGTTGAAACCCCTTGCGGTAAAATATGAAATAGCAGTTCAGGCGGCTGTGATTTAGCAAACGCTGTTATGAGAGAGAAACACTGGTACGTTTCCAGCATGTTTTAATAATAATAATAATAATAATTAGAAACCAAGATAATATGAGCGAGAATAATTAATTCATTCATTTTTGGAACATTAAAGAGAGTGCATATTCTGATTTTAAACTAGCTTCCTGGGGCCTGTATCATGAAGCAGGCTAAGTGGGTTAGCCGGTATACCTTTAGGCTTAATCCTGAGTTTCTGGTATCACAAAGGTCGTTCTCTTTTGATCGGGCTAAATCACCATGGTGACTTATGCTGCAGAGCTAACCTGCTCTGATGCAGTTTTTGTTCAGGCTAAGAGTTCAACCTGCAGTGCTCACCACAATTATTTGGGAACAGTAGAGTGAACATTGTTATTTTTGCTATGTACTTAAGGCATTTGAATATGAGAACAAAAGATATGAAATTGAGACAAAAGAGCAGACAATAAGCTTTTATTTTGTGGTATTTGTGTGCATATATGTTTTACCATTTTACAGTGTTGAATCCCCCCATTTTCAGCTGTGCAAAAGTAAGTTAACAAATGAACTTAAAAGTAAATCAAAGCAATGAAGTCTAATATTTGGTTGAATAGCCTTTGTATGCAATAACTGCATCAAGTCTATGAACCAGTGACATCACCAATCGCTCGGTATCTTCTTTGGAAATGCCTTACCAGCCCTTCAATGCAGCTGCTTTCCGTTGATATTTGTTTTGGGGGATTACTGTTCATAGTCTCCTCTTCGACAAGTGAAATACATGCACAATTGGTTTTAAATCAGGTGACTGACTGTCCACTTTTTGCCCATTGATGAATACATTGGTTGCACTGGCCGTGTGTTTGAGGTCTTTGAGGTTTGTCTTGCTGCAGGATGAGGTTGGAGTAATTTCTTTGTACGAACAAAATCTGTGTGTACACTTCCGAATTAGTCTTACTACTGCCATCCTTTTTTACTTCATCTATAAAGATGAGTGAGCCTGTTCCAGGAGCAGCCATACATGCCCAAGCCATGACACTACACAACCTCCACCATATTTAACAGATGGTGGTGGTGGGTGTTCTTTAGACTGTTCCTTTCTCTACACATTCGGTTTTTCCGTTATGTTGGTAAAGGTTTATTTTGGTCTCATCCGTCCATTGAACTCTTCTGGCTCTCTCTCTGTATTCATAATTCTAATCTTGCCTTTTGATTGTTGCTGCTGATTGGAGGCTTGCATTTTACAGTGCAGCCTCTGTAGTAGTTCTGCTCTTGAAGTGTTCTGCATATGGTGGTTTTTGGTATTTTCCCCACTGCCCTCTGGAGACTGCTGGTGATGTTACTGACTGTTCTTTTAGGGGTTTTCTTCACAGCTTGTAGGATTCCTCTGTCATCACCTGCTGTTGTCTTCCTTCTTCTTCCTTGGTGAGTCCACCAGTGTGTTTTTCTTTTTGTTTCATTTTTCCACACTTTCCATACTGTTTTACCTGATATATTCAGTTTCTGAGCTATCCCTATTAATGAATTCTTCTGCCCTTTCAGCTTACAGATTGGTTGTTTTCCATAGTTAGTCCTGTGGTCTTCATGATGGTGTATGCCTCTGGCTTTGAATGCAGTCTCCACAGATGAAAATAAAGGTTAAAACCAAAACTAGACACTCATTGCTCTTTTATGTGTGAACAATCCATTCAAAAGGAAAAAACTGAGTAACAGTTAACTCCGTTAACTTTGTTAACTTTTACACAGCAGAAAATGTGGGGACTCAAAACAAAAGCAGCTGCTTCTGTAAAACAGTAAAACATATACACACCGTGAAGTAAAAGCTGACTGTATGTACTATTGCCTCTTATTCATTATCATTTTTTGATCTCAAATGCCTTAAGTATATAGCAAAAATGACACATTTCACTCTACCATACTTTTGGAGGACACTATATACAATATAAAAACACTGCCCCCTGACCAATCAGCTCACTGGAAAAACAACAGACATCTGCATTCCTGGAGGATCCCATTGATGATTGCAGCTTGATCAGAAACCAGTTTGTCCAGACTGGAGCTTTTCTTATCGATGGCTGCTACCTCACTTCATTCTCCCCTGACTATAACTTTTGATCAGAGACGTCCATTTCATCAATCGCACAGCTTAGTGTAGACTAGCTTGCCTACAACTGGCATCCAGCTCACACAGTGAATTGCATTCAAAATTTAAAGGGCCAGCTACAATGGGCCAACCTGTCCCGCTAAAGTTAAAGGGCCAGCTACGAAGGGTTGACCTGTCCCGCAAAATTTAAAGGGCCAGCTACGAAGGGTTGACCTGTCCCGCATATTTCGGGAGTCTGAATGGAGTTTATGCAGGTAGTTTGAGGAGGGTATGTTGCATGCTGCAAGCTTAGGAATTTTGATGAATTTTACAATTTTGTCTCCTGCCAGTCGCTGACAGGACTCATTGATGGCATGCTTGTTGGTGACAGAGGCTATGAATGCTATAGGTTTTTGATGACCCCCCACGCCTATCCTCCTGACCCTTAGACAGGGTCCTCAATAAGAGAAGAGCAACAGCCCGCTTTGGCTGCCTCAGTGGGCTGAGGAAGTCCCCAGAGTGAGCCACCCGGCCTGGAGCATCATGTGTTGCTGCGCAATGTTGCAGAGGGCAGACCCCTCCTCTTGGACGTGGTGGACCCCCTCACTCAACCACCCCCACTGGCAGGGCCACAAGGGATGCTAACATTGCACAAGATTTCTCTTACCGCAGCCAGAACAGAATGAAAAATCACAAGTCTGATTTCTTCTAATTTATTCCATCTCTCGTTTCTAGGAATAGGCAGGGGGTGAGGACAAAAATATGAATTTTAAAAATATCTTGAAAATGGAAAATAGTTGACCTACTAGAGTACCTTCCTCTGATATTTCTGTTCTTCATTTTCAGGCTTCAGCAAGCTATAAGCCTTTTTAACTGGCAGCTTCTGTAGTTTCCTGACAGAATCAGTGGGACCCTGTCAATACTGAGCATCGGTTAGAATGACATCACGTCATGCATTGATGTTAAGGTGTGGAAATTAGGCTTTTGACATTTCTGGTGGGGTATTGTGGCCTTTAGCATTGTGTATTGTGTCCTTTTAAATATGAAATGCCATTTCGTACACTGTTAAGAGTTAAAAATCTTACCCTCTTCGGCTGAGAGGTAGATGTCTCTGGTCTTGGTGGTGGGGGGGAGGGGGTCCATCCCCCTATGAAACGATGCACAGCAAAGCAATGAAAGGCATGGCTTCCTTCACGGAACATACAGTGGTCACTCGAGATGAGTGCCACCATGCTACAATTGCAAGCATGCATTGAAAGCATTGAAAGATGTACAGTACTATAAAAGACCATGGTCATCACTGGGTCATACTTTAAAAGGCAAGACTCATCCATCTTTGAACTTACTGCCTTTAGGCCACAGATTCAAAGTCCCACTGCCGGGGAAAGCCTGATCAAAATGATCCCTCATCCATATATCACTATAGCTCCTTCAGGGCATCCAGTAAAGCCACAAATTGGGAACAAATGCACAAAAACATTTTAGTGAAATGATTTAGGTCACTTTGTTCTATCAAGGTTGGTGGCATTTGTCATGAAGCCACGGCAGAGTTTCATTTTTTATTGTGAAGCGGACAATGACGTCTTTGAGCCGGTTACCATTTTGAGTTATGTTCTTGCATTTAGTCCTATCCTGCTGCCAAGGCCTCTTGGCACTGCTGGGGTTGCAGTTAGATGGATGGAAAGGAGTATTGCTGAGGCCATAAATAATTTCTTATGGAGATAATGCAATCTACGTTAAAAAGACCAAAGAAAAAATGCAGTTCTTTACCATCAATGAAGAGGGATGGAGTAGAGATTAACCCCTTAAGTACAGACACTGTCTGTAGTTTTCTTCCAGCAGTACTCTCGGGTGTTGAGGGCAGCGGCTGTGTTGCATTTTTGATTGATGACGCTTCTTGAACCTTCATATTTCAACACGAGAATGGCTCGCTCCTCGCCAGTGAAATACATGGCTCTTGCTCTCTCTGTGATTCTGTGTGATTGGCTCTGTGTGATTGGCAGTTGGCTTGAGAGGGAATTCTAGGGTCGACCGAGCGAGTTTATAACCAGTGTCGGGATACCAGTTATCTGTGCTTGCCACGGATAGGATTTGCTGAGCCGGCTAACCTTGGCTTAATTAGGTTGAGCTTCTTTCCTGATACAGGCACATCAGGACCTGGGAGAGGAGAGGGGAGGCTCTGAAATGTGAGAAAAATGGAGAGGGGGAACAGATACAAGGAGCTGGAACATCCACAAAACTGTTCAATAAGAACTTTTTGGAAAAGTCAATCTTACAATCTTAAGGAATTTTGTGATGTAATAAGGAATGTCATTAGCTAAAGCACTTTAATTTCATGAACACACATTATGCCTCACTCAAAACCAGTGAAATATACCTGTAGGCCTGGGGGAAAACCCGCTGGAGGAAAAAAAGTGCAGGAGATGCAAAGTAAACAGGACCGCTGTTGCCACAGAAACAGCACGCTGTGCTGTTTCGCCAGGCTTGCTGTGCAAATGCAGCTCCTAATACAGAGGACCTGGCACAAGCAATGACATGGATGGAACTGGGTAACCCCAAAGCGGTGCTCGGGTAAACTGGGTGGAAATTGGCTGGTTGGGCTGGCATTAATTCGGAAAAAGACCCCGATCTGAGAATCCAGCTCTTATCCCAGTATTGAACTGATTCACCAACATTATGGGGATAGGTGGCATGTAAGACACGCTGGTAACAGATGATCACTGAGTAGAAAGCCTGTTTGACAGTGTTAGCTTTGTGGGTTAGAGGATGCTTCAGCCACGTGCCCCTTCTTACTTACCTTACTGTGCCCTGTAGAGATCTCAGGAAGTAAGTAGGGTTTTCACGGTTTTCAAGGTGTGTCTTGACATTCAGGGACATTTACTGATTAATCATGAGAACTATATTCTGCTATAAAGTGGAGTTAAGCTTGGTTGGTACTGTACTCGGATGGAAGACTTGGTGCTGGTTAGAAGTAGTGTTGGTTGGCCAATAGAGGGCAGCATTTCCCAGGAAGCAAGCAGAGAATTTGCAGCCCAGCTCAGGGAGCTGTTGGAGATGCCCATATAATTTCTCCTTCTTAGATCATCCAGATTCAGTTACTTCACATCCAGCCCTGCCTCCCACCTCAACCTCTGCCCTCTCCTCATAAAATAACTGGCTCTGGGAAATTAATTTGGGATACTTTTTATTCATTCTATTTTTAAAATACCAGACTTGGTAACCTTGATTAACAACATCATTGGCCAGGCCAGGACAATTTATGTAAATTCATGTGCTCTGAAGAATTCAAATGAAATGCTCTGCAATGGAGGACCCATACCACTAGAGGGCACTCCAGGTTCAGTATAACAGTCATATTATGTGGACTAGTTTCATGCAGACTGTGGTCTGTGCAGTGCTCCTGAACATGCCTCACCATTCACTGTGTGCTCATGAGCAAGGTGTGCTAATATAGTGCCTGCCTCAAATGTAATATTGACCTCCCAGATGAAAACATCACAAGTATTGCAAGTGTATGCTTTCTGTTTCCTTTTGTTTATGTCCACGTATGTGGGTGCTGCTAAAGGACGAGGAAGTTATGCAGTATGGCCAACTCCATTTCTAGACTGTTGGTGTGCATCCTGGCTTTAGTTCCGCCCAGTCATTCTAATTTAATTTTCTAATCAGCTGGATGTCGGGGTCAGTGAAGGCATCGTCATTTTCTAACTGATGGTTCAACAGGGAGCCGTTTCCCCCCTGATTTCCCTGCTGATTTCCCAGGGAGTAATGGCATCACTGCTGAACATTCTCTCTGGCTCTCAGCAGCTGTCAAAGCTGTCCGAAGCTCTTGATGCGTGTGCTTATGGCACATCCAGATCCTCTGCCCCCGGCTGAGACGTTTAGGAGATAAAAGTCAGCGTTTCCTGATTATAATCGGCAAAATCCTGTCCCTACGGAAGCAGAGTGGGGCCACAGTTAGTACTGTACTTGGATGGGAGACTGGATGGGGTTGATCAGAAATGGAGTCAGCTGGCTTTGTTGGTGGCGCGCCATGCCGCACCACTATGGGATCGTTGATGCAGACTCCGCCCCTTTTCAGGGAACGCACACAGAGCTTAATTAACAAAAACCCGTCCCTTCACTTAGCAAACTGAAAACCACCACTACCGATACCAATACCGATATCGATACCGATACCGGTTAAACCCGATTGCGGTCGTTAGGTTTCGTGAAGCCAGCTAACACAAAGAGAAACTCTGGGTATGTTCAGCTTCCTTCATAGTACACCCCCCCAACCATTAATGGGGCCCACACAGATTGGGTGGAAGAGGTGAGTCCCCCTTTACTGTCTATTGAACTGGGCTTTGAGATACAACAGTAACAACAACACAATTATTGTTATTAATAATAATAATAATAATAATAATAATAGACATGCCACAAATGTGCATGTGCATGTGAATTTTGTCTAATCCACAAAAACAAATGTTCTTTTCTGTTGTACTCTCGCTGTGCAATCAGACATGATGCGAAACTGCGAGCCTCTTCCCCTCCTCCCGCCATGTCTCCCGCTAACACGCTCTGTTTCAGCGCTGCACCGCAGGCCAGGACGCAGCGGCCGCCGTTACCGCCGGGCTCGGCCAGGAGCCGCGGCCCTCCGTTCTCACCGCGCTGCGCGTGGGAACCGGCCCGCCGAACCCTAGACCTCCTAACCTTGACCACCGCTCTGAGCGGGGCGGTTAGGGCCCGTGACGCCCGCTCTCTCTCTGTAATTAGGGCCTCTCCGGCGCGCCGGAATGCGGCTTCAAAGAGCCACGCTGCCGTTTGGAAGGAGGGGGACGCCGGCTTTCAACTCAAAATACGTTAAAAAAAAAATCTCTGCTTTCCTGACGTGTTCTTGAGCAGGGGACGGTGGAGGTTTTTGTTCTAGGGGGGTCATGGTATGAAGACTGGCAGACTCGTGGTGCCAACCTTCTCCCCAGGCTCCACCGCCTCATGCTAGGTTGCAGGCGTTTCGTACGCACGTGATTAAAAAAGCACTCCTAATGCAGAATGTATTTAATTATGACTTCAATTAATCACTGCGCCCCTTTTTGTCAACCCCGGAGGGTTTTGGACAAGCACGCGTATTCTTCTGAAAGGAGCAACGAAACGCTGCTTTTATTCATTTCAGAGTACTCCGGTTCAGCTACACAGGAAATGAGTTGGGCAGACTGTGGGCACTCATTGGGCCAAACGGGAGGTCGCTGGTGAGGGACATGTCTCATCGGCTGAAGCCTCCAGGCAACGCTATGGCGAGGCACAGTCGGCATTGGCGCGGTCCCGGGTTTGATGCCGGTCCGCGGGGCCCTGTCCGCACGGAAGTGCCTTCACAGGATGAGCAGCCCCGACGTCAAAGTGATTTCTTTGAGCAGACAGAGATCCTTCATCCTGAAAATAAATCAGCTTTTTCACTCCCTTCATAAGTCATTAACTCAGCTTGACTTCAGTGAATGCAACTGAGCCTCGTCTCAGTGAAATAACTGGCTTTGTACGCCGACGCTGGTTCAATCGTACATTGGACCATGGCAAACTATTTCATACAGGGACACGAGAACGATCTTCAGCAGTCATTCACGAGCTTGCAAGTGCATGGAGTGGGATTATGTAAATCCGTGGGCTAATTAAATAGCAGAAGCTGGTATGAAACCCAGAAACAGATGGGTAGATGTCAGTGTGTATCATTACCGGGCCCCAAAACAGATTGTGTTCCTTTCCTGCGAAACAGAGCTCTCCTGCTCAAACTATTTGGGGCAGTCCGCAGCAGGGGTGGGGGCGTGGTGGGGAGTTGAGGGGGACGGGCTGGGGCGCTCAGCTCGGATTCCTGCTGGTGTGTCCGCGAGCATCCCCAGCCCATGCGTCTCATAGCGTCGCAGTCCCACGGAGTCGGACGGGCGCGTAAATCATCGACCGGCGGGTCTGGCGCTGTCGTCCTCTGAGCGAAAGGCTGCAGGGTTTAATTGCACGGTGCGGGACCCTGGTTATGTTAGACGGCGGGTCTCTTAATGCTGCGGGATACGAGTGACTGACTGGAGCGGGATCCTCTGCTCAGAGAGGGCATGCGCGGAAAGAGCGCGGCCTGCGCCTGTGACAGACTCTCACTGCGTCCTAGAACTCCAGGAGTGATTGTGACATCAGCAATAGAATGTTCAGTTAAAAACATTCTAATGACATATTTGTGATCTCACGCCTTGAAGAGTTCATTCTGCATGCTGGCTCAAGGACAGGGGAAAGGCTGTTTGCTCGTGCAGATGAACACACACACAAAAAAAAACTGCTGTCAGTCAGGAAAGTGGCTGTGTGAAACACTGGACTGGGTTTATGTATTGAACTGATGGAATTTTCATTAAAAATGTTTAATTCTGTCCCATTCTTCCCTCTCTGTTCCCTGTTTTCCTGCAGTTTCCTTCTCCAAATTTTCTGGTTGGCAAGGAATAATTTTCTACTTTGTTTCCCTTCTGGTTGATACTTGTTTCCTGGCCTTTTCAATTAATTCATTTGCCTAAGAGTCACTTCAATTAATGTGCTGAAATTCTAAGAAATTATTTAAATACTGTATCTGTCACTGTTTAGAGGTAGTAAAAAAGAATGGAAACAACTGCAAAGTCAGTTATTAGGGGTAAGTTAATAGCAACCGAATGACCAGCACTTTGATTCGAGTTTCCCAATGAAGCGCTATCAAAACTAACTTTGCACACATAATCACACAAAATTCATTCAGTGCAATCGTCTGATGAAGTTGATAAAGCCTTTGGGGTGGCGATAAATAATTGTGGACGTATGAATAAGGTGAGTATTGCCTGTATGTGCCACATGACAGAGAGTCAGAAATCAGTATCTGGAATTCTGCAGGCAGGTAAACATTCTTCTGCGACAAAGTCAATCAGCTCGCAACTTTGTTGACTGAAGAGGAAAAACAGTGTCTCGGGCATTGTTCCAGAATATTCCATAAAAGGCCATGATGACATATGAATAAGGTCAGTGTAGTGGTCCTCATCACACCAGTTCCCTGCTTGTTCTCTGTGGATTGTAGGGATGGTGCCGAATACAAATACCATATAATTTGCAACACTCAAATAATGCGTTCTCCCAGAATGTTTTCTCCTCCCGAGTCTGGCCAATATTATTCGGATTCAATCTTTTTTTCCTCATCTCTTTGAAGTGATTTGCTCAGACGTCTGCACAAAGTTTCTCAAATAGACACACACACACACACACACCTGCAGAGAGACAGCAAGTGAGTTTCCCTTAACACTAGATAGACCAGAGCGATCACTTTACGGCGAATCGCCCAAGGCCCATCTAAGAGAAACTATGCCATTGTGGTTAAGATTCCCTCACCAACATTTTTAATAAGAAAAAAATGAAACTCTAGATAAATCATTATCGGTTTTTGTAGTAGTTTACAACGTTATTTCATTCGGGAGACACAAAAGAATACCATGTGAATTACCAAAATTCTCTCCCCTGCCAACTTGTGCGGACAATCACCATGGAGACCAACACATCACAAAAACAACAATTTTAATGGCCTCAACTCCAGGCTGAAAGATGAAGTCATCATTACCCAACTGGATGATTAACAGACACAATTTAGACATGGGCAGTCAGATTGTCAGCATTACACCCTTGCTATAGGGGCCTGGGAGACTAGTGTATTTATGTTTTATGGACCCAGCGCTGATATCGTAGGCAACGCATGTAGGCTAATCACAGGCAATTCTGTGCTTTCTGGGGGCTAGGCACCAAGCAATACATCATTTTTGAAGGATTTGTTTTTTGAAAAAAGAAAAGAAAAAATACTGGTAAATTTAAAATCCAAAAGATTTTCAGAAACTCGCAAAATATCCTGGACTGAAATACTCATTAAAACTGGCCGGACTGAACAGATAAAATAGATTTTTTTTCACATTAAAAACACTGTTGATTGGGCACATATCCATATGTATATAACACACTGAGAAAATAACTATTTAAGAAGTTAGAAAATGTTTAGAGGCTACTCATGGATATGTTTGTTGAAATCAAATTGCCAATCAAAAAATATATTTTCTTCAGTTTCTCAATTTGGACTTCAAGTTCCTACAATGTCCATAAGTGGTGCAAGTCAAAGAGGATGAACAATTCTACACAAGCACAATAGAGATCAATCCCATCGCACCTTTCTAGAACAGTTCGGTCACTTTGAATTCTACACAAGCACCAATAGATCAATCCAATCACGCCTTTCTAGAACAGTCATTTAAAAAAATTTCTTTCTAACAGTAGCCCACAGCAGCAACATTTAATTACACTCTTGAACCCAGGTTCAGTCAGATTGGCTCTCTTTTTTTATTTATTACTGGTATTAGGCACAATTTGGCCACCATCTGGAATTTGGGAAATGGGTGGCTCTTAACAGTACAATGAAATAAAGAGAAAGAGACTGAGAAAGAAAGAGAATACTTTAAGACTGGATTCAGCCTCCGCAACAGTCCGCATCAATTGAAAGTCTCATAATTTATAACGCAGTCCAGATTTTGACTGACCATGCATAGGTCTACTTTAATTATGTAACACTTTAACACTGGCTAATGTATTTTCAATCATACACTTATTGTATGATGTCTACAAATCTGTTATAGTTTCACCTAGTAACAAGGCTTTTAAGTGGAGAAAAGTAGATGAGAATGAATGCGAGAAAAAAACCAGTACACCATTTAAGTCCATTCACGGAATACCATTATCTAGTTTGCACGATTCAACAATTTTTTTTTTGTCATACAAGATTCCATTCCACCCAGCTATTATGAAATATTTCTTAGCACTAATGTGTACATTCCAAAAGAAAATGTTCTCACATCTCTTATGCTGAAACATATTACGTCATCTAGTGAGTAAAAGTAGCTCTGACTAAGTTGAGTATTAGCATGCTTTTGTTTATGATATATGCCATAAACTCCAAATACAAAATACAAGCAATACATTTTTTTTTTGAAAATGTCAAATTTCAGTGTTAGAGGAGATATTTTAAAAATGCACCAACTGTTACTGCTTTAATATATCTTCTATACATATCTTGTACATGGTTTGGCAATACTGATCTGGTAGTTTTGCCAGGAAGTATTATTTATTTGAACTGAGCTGAGAGAGAAAGAGAAAAAAGAGAAAAAAGTGAGATAGAAAGATAGAGATAGATGATAGATAGATTGTCAGATAGATTTCATTTTCCATCTTCAGCATCATTATTACTATAATCATACTTTTTTTGCATGTACTTTATTATTTTTCATTAGTATTTCAAAATCTCAAATCAAAGAAAAGGTTCTTGTGTTCATGTGTGCTTACTGTTCATTTGTTTCTAATCTTTAGTACTGTTCAATGTTAACTGTTTTATTCAATACTGTACGCTTTGGTAATACAAAATTTAGTGTTCTGTAACGCCAATAAAGCAAACTGAATTGAATTAAGAGACAGCATGAGAAAGAGAGAGAGAGAGCAAGAGCGAGAGCACAAGAGAGAGAAAGAGAGCAAGAGCGCAGGAAAGCGAAAGAGAGAGAAAGAGAGAGCGAGAGATGCCCTTAGCCAATCATGACTCACCTCCATGTCGCCTTGCTCACTCTCTCTTTCAGAAGCCGTGAGCTCAGACAGCCGTCGGGTGGAGGGAGGTGGAGGGAGGTGGCGGGTGTGAGTCAAGGGGGGTGTTCCCTTACCCCGCCCGGACAAGACAAGCCCTGGGTCCAAATGATGACATCACTGGCCCAGCTAGTGCAAACCAGAGATGCGAGCTAGAGCCGAGAGGGCGGGGGAGAACGTGCGTGGACAGAGATCCATCCATTACCTACACCCGCTTATCCAGGGCAGGGTCACGGGGGGTGCTGCAGCCTATCCCAGCGTGCACTGGGGGAGAGGCAGAAACACACCCCGGACAGGCCATCTATCGCAGGGCACACCCACCCATACCTATGGGCAATTTTGAGTCTCCAATTAGCCTGCCTGCATGTCTTTGGACTGTGGGAGAAAACCCACGCGGACACGGGGAGAACATGCACACTCCACAACCCAGAACCTTCTTGCTGTGAGGCGATGGTGTTACCCACTGCAGCACCATGTCGCCATTTGAAAGAGTCTCTAAAATCAAAAGGGAATCTCTCAAACTGCAGTCTTCTGGGTTTTATTCATTTGGGCCCTCAGGTGAACACAGGTGCGCATCATCAGTAATCCGGTCCCCAATCAGCTCCACCTGCTGGACCCAGACACAGGCAGGCACAGACTCCACAGAACAAGGGGACGTTATACTCTGTAATTCCACTGATGGATTTTTTTTCAATCTCAAAGGCACCATGATTCTTTAAAAAAAAAAAAAAAAAATATATGAAGCAAATCAAATTAGAGGTATAAAAATACAGAACTGACAGCTGGCTCACTTTTGAAGAATTTACAGGTCGCCGGAATAATTCCAGTAATTTTCAGAGATCATTTGGACTGCTCTGTGTAAAAGCAATTTGAAAAGTGCATGATGTAATTTATTGTGTTGGACAATACGACAAGCCCCTTTCTCACATGAAACCCACAACTTTGCTTAGTTCAATTATGTGGAATAGGTAATGGTTTCCCCTGTTCACACATACACTGTAAAAAAAACAATTGGCTGTAAATTTAAATTACACTAAATTTTACAGTAAGCTTCCCAGTAATTTACTGTTTACCTATTCCCAGTAAGTTACAATGAAATGATGACTCTATGCTGTGATGTCACAGTAAACAATACCATTAATTACTGTGATATAGCTGTATACTACTGTAGAATTCCAATAATCAACTATTTCTGAATTACAGTAATAACATGTTCACAAATCAGCTGTAAAAGAAATAAAACTCAGTAGCCAGTAATATACCATAAAATTGCAGTAAATATTAAATACTGTAAATTTGACAATTTTATGCAATTTGTAATAATAATAATAATAATAATAACAATTATTATTATTATTATTGGTTTATTAGTTATAAAACCTCCAGTGTATAAACAGTATACAGTCCAGTCATAAAATTATGTCTACACTGACATCCGCTCAAAATCTAGTAGTTTTCTCAGAAAAGAACTCTCTGGTTGAAGTCCACCCTCTTCTTTGATTTTGAACGCTTCTCTGGGTTGATGCCCAAGAAGTACCTGTACACAAAAGGCCAAGAAAAAATCTTTCGGTTTCATAGACATTTTTTGAATTGTTTCTGCAAGTTACAGGCAATAATGTCTCTACGTCAAACACTGAATACAACAAAGAAAATTATTGAAGGCCGACTGAGATTGATGCCATTTATTTAATCACAGAACAAAACAGCCTGATACCACATGGCTCGTCAGAAGCACTGCAGTTGAAAAACGCTCAATTAAACAGACGAGTTGGCAAATAATTTCAGTATAAAATAATGTTAGTGCCTTGATATCGGACATCGGATATACACTACATTTCCAAAAGTATGTGGACACCTGAACATCACACCGATATGTTCTTGTCGAACATCTCATTCCTAAACCATGGGCATTAATATGGAGTTGGACCTCCCCTTAGTTTCTGAAACAGCCTCCACTCTTCTGGGAAGGCTTTCCAGTAGACTTCGGAACATGGCCGTGGGAATTCGCTTCCATTCAGCCACAAGAGCAGGTTGTGAGGTTGGGCACTGATGTTGGGTGTAAGGCCTGGCTCGCAGTCGGCATTCCAGTTCATTCCAAAGGTGTTTGATGGGTTAGAGGCCAGGGCTCTGTGCAAGCCAGTCAAGTTCTTTCCCACCAAACTCAGCACACCATTTCTTTATGGAACTTGCTTTGTGCACGGGAGCATTGTCATGCTAAAACAGGAAAGGGCCTTCCCAAACTGTTCACAAAGTTGGAAGCCCACAATTCTGTAGAAGGTCATTGTATGCTGTATTACATTACATTACAGGCATTTAGCAGACGCTCTTATCCAGAGCGACATACAGCAAGTGCATTAGTTCAAGGTGCAGAGGTGCAAAAGAAACACACTAGAGTGAAGTGGGTAGGTAGGTCTCGCAGTCTCCACACCAAGAGACATTGTAGTAGCTGCTTCATTTGTACTACTCTGGTTTGTGACTGGTACTGGTTTGTCCTCCTTAATATAATCGTCATTACGGAGACATGTAGGTTATTTTCCCTTGCAGGTGTTACAGGAGTGTCAGTGATGGCAGTCGTTTGTACTGCTGCCTGGTTTCATGCAACCATCGCAGTGGACATATTCATGGACAGTAGTGGAGCCAATGTTTATGGTCTTGGCAGACCATGCAGGGTACTTAGTACTTGCCTTTCAGAGTCTTTGATTCTCACTCTCTGGAGCTGCTTGTGTATGGAGCACACTGGTTTTACTCTTTCCTTCTTTGGCTTCTCCTTCTTTTCTCTGTGGTGGGCTCTGATGAATGGAGAGCGTAGAAAGACATTGTGGATTGCAAGGCAGTCTCCTCTACCATTAACATGAAGACAACAAAATCCTGGAAACATGGAAATTCTTTACCATCAAGCATAGCTGGGGTGACTTCACGGTTCCACCGAGCTGCTGCCCAATCAGGTAACTGTTTCACACAAGTTTCCTATTCTCCTCACAGTCATTCAATAGTGTGGTTTAATGGGTAAAGAACTGGTCTTGTAACCTAAAGGTCACAGGTTCGATTCCTTGGTAGGACACGGCCGTTGTACCCTTGAGCAAGGTACTTAACCTTCAGGTGCATCAGTATATATATCCAGCTGTATATGTAAATTGCAATGCGGAACGTTGTGAACAGACAGTGTGGTTCTGTGGCTATGCGTATCTACTTCTAAAATGCGCGGTCTGATTAGCATTTGAACATTTACAAAAACATGCAACTTCACAACAATACCAAGGTAATTCCCTTTCCCTTCCTGCTTGTGAAAACAGGCTCGCGACGCACGAGCACATTCCTTTCGCACAAATTCGGATGGTTGAGCAACACGTCATTTCCCCCTGTCTGTTAAGATCGCACCCGAGACGGGAGTTTCAAAGCTTCGGCGAAACACTATCGATTGTAAATATGCGGAAAGAGAGAGAGAGAGAGAGACGCCGTAGCCCCTAATTACTGGAGGCGCTCCACCGAGAGGTGAGATGATTCCACATATTTTCCCCCGGCATGGAGAGCAGGTATTAACATACCACTGCACAGCCACGGCCGGCGTACTGGACCGCACGAAACCCCTGCTTACTTATTACCCTAATTGCCCCCGTGGAAATATGTATCTATAAAATACGGCAGAGACCTCTAATAAAAGCAGGCTAACAACCCCTCATTATTGGAGCTCGGACAGGAGATTTGGAAAAGCTTAGGAAAGTGTGGTTGGGCAAGTTGCACTGTCTTTAAAAGAAAGAAAGAAAGAAAAAAGAGGTTATACCTTGAAGGAAGTCACTGAAGGAGCAATAAAGGCCTTGATTTATTCATGGCGACTGATAATTACTAGTGTCTTGTTGTCTGTGAAAAGGCCGGGACTTCGTCGCTCCTAACAACACACTTCAAGCTTTCTTCGCCGAGCCGTAAATCTGTCAAAGCCCGGTCGCAAATAAGCTCGCCCCGAACGAAGGCTGCTTGTTCACCGGACAGCATTACTCAACACCGCGGTATGGGTTAAGCATTACTCAACACCGCGGTATGGGTTAGCAACGCAAATTTATACAAAATAAATAAAATAAAATAATTGACGAAGCCAGTAAGTTATCGCTAACCACTAATTACGGGTGAGAACTGAGCCATGTGTCGAAATTGTGAACGTTATGGACTACGTACTTTGGTAGGCCTGCCTACGATTACACAAGCAAGAGACACACACACACACACACAGAAAAAAAAAACGCTCGAGGTTCTGATAAAAAAAAAACGGCAATTAAACCAAAGTGACGCAGCGCGCAGCCAAACCCACATGAAACGCCTCACCCGGGACAGGAACCCGACCCGGATCCGCGGGACCCGACCGCAGGTTGGCGGAAGATCCGACCGCAGGTTGGCGGAAGCTGAGGTAACGCCCGAGGCCTCAGCTCCGGTAAACGGCTTAATAAAAAGTCGCGCGTCTCAACCTCAGGCTGTCCTTTTCAAGCGAAGCATTATACCTGCACTTCCTGTCGTAAACTCAAATAGATTTTGCTTTTTTTTTTTTTGCCCCTTAATTTGGAATTGGCGCATCAGGCGGACCGCCATTACTGTCCCTCCTTCATTTAACTGCCGCTTTCATTCAAATTGCCTCTCAGTTTGGAAGCCATTTATACTGCACTAGTTTTAAGTGGTCTAATTTCAGGTAAAGTGCCTTTCTCTGGGGGGGGGGGGGGGTAGCAATTTTAACATTTGACCTGTCCGTCAGCAGGTCAAAGCATTAGCCCCAGCTCCACCACACTGCACTGCTCAAGGTGGACATATTAAAATAATAAAAGCAAAGCGTATTTGGCAAAGGTAGTTATAGTTAGAATATCTTAAGCAAGAGGTACATTTTGGCTGTAATATTCAAACTGGTTTAATGCTTTTCTCCACAATTTTTAACTGAAGTCCACGTTTAAGCATGTCGTTTCACACTTATTCTATACACAGGTCCTCCATAGTCATCTGGCTGATGAATCAAACTGTAATAAAAACATGCATGTGAAATGGGTTTGCGAGAGGCTGCTGCTCATGTATGTATCCTTCTCGGCCTGCTTTACACACTCAGTGCAGTGCAGCAGTGCAGTATAATGGGTAAGGAACTGGTCTAGTAACCTAAAGGTCACAGGTTCGACTCCTGGGCAGGACATTGCCGTTGTACCCTTGAGCAAGGTACTTAACCTGCATTGCTTCAGTATATATACATGTATAAATGTATATATAAATTTATACAGCCATGTATGTATGTATAAATGGATACAAAGTAAAAGTTGTGTAAGTCGCTCTCTGGATCAGGGCATCTGCTAAATGCCTGTAATGTAATGTACTGCAGCGCTCACCACCGGTACAGCTACTTTGCCATCAGGGGTCATCCTGTCTATGCAAAACATTTTCTCAGAAAACGAAAACCTTGGGCTTGCATCTGTGTGTCGAATCACAGAGTGATGGTCTGCTGACCTAGAGTGCCTTTTAATTTGCGCAAAATATTCACAAAATTAAGCCGTTATGGTGAAACTAATTACAAGGGAAAATGAGGGAAGTTTCAAATATATCCCAGCAAAGTTATTATTGAGCGGTTGCTGCTGCTATTATAACAAGATTTACAACACCCGAGAGCAGAGTGTTTCTTACAGTGGCAGAGAGACGATACTGCTTTCTGCAGATAAAAATGAAGCTGACATTTCACGGACCCGGACAGTGCTGTGCTTTGCGTGATTCGGGGAGCGGGGGTGTCTGTGGAATCCCACTCTCCCTGGTTCTCCGAGGCCCTGGGGTTCCCACGCTCGTGTCCCCCCCAGAACGAAGCCCTCAATTAGCGTACCTGGCCCGCAGACAGGCGCCCGCCCCCGGCCCCGCCCCCCTCCTGTCTGAGGAAAAGAGCTTTCAGCACAGGTAAGCACAGGTAATTACACAGGCACGCTGGCCGAGGGGCCGCCGCACCCCTCTGATCTGCCCCGCCCGACCCGGGGTTTGGGCCCGCGGTCCCCCTGATCCCCAGGACGGGGCGACACTGACGGGACCCACGCAGCGGGACATGGGGCCCCAATGGGACCATGGGGCAGGTAGAAATGAACCAAAATGGGTAATTATTTATGATATTACATAGAAAAAGTTTTAAAAACATCATGAAAAACCTTTTGGCCCATTTTGGGTTTAAAAACAGCTTTTCTGCAAGGATAACCTGCCCTGCAGACAAAGCAGGATACAGAAGAAAGTAAAAAAAGAGATGCAGAAAGAGCACACAAATAAAAATATTAGTTATATTAGAATACAATATATTAGTAACGCAATACAACAGTAAATGTGATGAAATGGTACAGTTGACAGCAAGCAGTATAAACACAACAAAATAAATAACAATGATGGTGTGGTGTGTGTGGTGGGATGGGGTAGGGTGACCCACCAGAAGGTTGTAGGTTCAGGTCCTGTTAGGGGTACTGTCACTGCATCCAGATAAGGTGTTCAAGCAAACTTGCTTCTGGAGATAATGTACACAAAGATGTGTGAATGGATAATGTATGGAAATAATTTGTAATGTATGAATAATCAACGAGGGCCTGAATCATTGAGTTGATCAGAAAACAGTCTGTTCAGTCCATCTGTTCCACATTCAGTAGTGTATCACCTTTCTGTGCTGGATGTTAAGCCAGTTCTCCACCCAGCATGCAGCAGTACATCTGTGCTCCACTCTGCATGCACAATAATCACTGTAATACCCTACCTGCAACAGAACATCACTGTTCCACCCTGTGTGTGATACGACTTCACAGTACTACCCAGCATGCACCAGAGCCCCACTGTTCCACACTGCACGCCACAGACATCCCCAGTTATACTCTCCTACAAACAATGGAACATGAGCATTCCACCCAATAGGCTTTGGGTCCACCGGTTTGTCCATCCTGCATGAAGGAGCCTAACTGTGCCACCCCAGCAATGCTCCGCTTCGCATGCAGCTGCACGCGGCTCCCAGTCTCTCTTGTTTTCGACGCGGCCATCTCCTCCTGACCTTAGGGGGACTCGTTTGGTTTACGGCTTGGAGACTGCAGGGCGAGGAGGAGGTGCCACAGGAGCTGAATGCTTCAGCGTTCTGAAATACCGTCGCGCAGTGAGGGCAAAAGAAAGCACAGTGCATTTTAAAGTGGCTTTGGCAATGGGAATGTTTTGTTTCCTTGGGTGTCTTTTCCTGTGGTGAAAAATGGATTATTTCTAGCTATATATTTTTTTCTCCCAGTTCCTCCCCACCCTTCACCCCCACCCCCAGCCCCAGAAAAGACAACCTGCAATTAGCAAGCAAAGGTTATGGTTTTTACAGCTAATTTCAAATTATAGAGAGAAGACCCTATGACGGAATGCGGGGAACTGTATTTAACCAACCTACTAATTACATTCTAATTGCATTACAAAAAAAGGGGAAGAACAGTATTGTGTAGCAATGTTCACTGCAACAGCCCCTTTTTTTCCCTCCAAAAAAAAAGAATACACAGTTGTTTTTTACTGCCATGTTAGACTGTGGAAAACACCTTGTTTCTGATTGGTGCCGGCCTGTTTCAATGAAGGCATGTAAGTACCACACTTTTCCATTACTCAAAGTAAGAGTGTTTGTTTCCACAGACCACAGCCAAACATTAATGCGTTAGCATGTGATAGAATTCTTGACCTAGAAACATCTTGCGGACATTACAGTGAATTCTGTGTCTCTGTTAAAGTTCACAATCACTTTTTGAAATGCAAATGACAATGCCTTGGGCAAAAATGGAAAGGATATAAAATGCTTACCGTGTCAGAAAATTAAAATTTCAGGCTTTTAAAAACGTGCTTAGCAAACAACCTCATGCAGGGAAATTTGGCCTTATGCCTTCATACACCGCGATTCTAAGCAAGGCTGCAGCAGTAATCCTCCTTGGGATTTGAACCTGTAGCCCCCTGGCCTGTGTTTTAAGATCTAGGCCCATTCCTGGCTGCATTCTTAGTTTTCATACATGGTCAGACAGCCCCCTTAAAGTCACAAAAACTAAACCGTCTGTTTATATATATATATATATATATATATATATATATAAACCTAAAAGACTGTGTCATTGAAGCATCTAACATGATGGTGGCACTTGCCAGAAGTAAAGAACCAAAGTAACAATATTTATCACAAAATGGTGCGTTCTTCTTGGTAGTCCAAGCTCTTCATTTGGAAGTTCTGTGTCCCCCTTTAACGGGTACTGGTCAATTTCATTTTTTTAACAGGTCATTGTATCACTCAGTCTTAAAGAAGTCCTCATTTTGTCTCCCCACAACGACACGACAGGAGAACAGGTGTCATTGAGAAATGCTGAGCTGCGGATGGAAATGCCACACTATGGCATGGCTGAGTCTTAGCATTTGCAGGCTACGGTGGACTGTGACCTGGGTCTTCACGTGCTAAATGGTACCGCTCACCATGTGAAGTGTGGTCGAGACAAGCGCACAGAGCTTATTGTATGAATTATGGGAAAGTAGACCCAGTGTAACAAGACTGAAAAAAATGCAATTTCATACGAAAAAACGAAAAATAACACCACCTCTGGCACCCACGAAAAATAACTTCACGAAACCTTCAAACTTATCAAGTCCACGTGTCAGTTGAAAAGGGAAGATGTGAAAAGTGAGGTTATACTTAACCCTTTAAGGCACTGGTTCTTAAACTTTTTTAAATATTGGGACCCGAATTAGAGTTTTAGTACCTTTCAGGGACCTGTCAAGTACACACACTGACATAGTGTAGTTCAGTGGGTTTCAAACTCGGTCCTGGGGACCCCCGTGTATGCTGATTTTCTTTCCAACCACAATTGCAAACCCAGAATTTGAACAAGCTATTAAAAATTCTTAATGACACTTCTCATGTTTTGAGAGATGATTCACCCTCTTGAGGTACATTATGTCAGGAATAGCTATGCGTGCTGTAAAGAACAAAAGCACTATATTCACATTCTGCCATACTGCAGATGATTAGATAAAGAGGGGTACATTTTTTAACAGATCAAATTACACACTGCGGCGAATCATCTGGCCCCTCATCGGCGAGTGGACTCATGGCCACTAAAACTATTCATCTGGCTGATTACGAAGAATCCAAGATTGCGTTAACACAGGTTTGCCGCATTATCATTTGTAAAAAAAAAATTAGTCCTGACCCTTAGCTTAAGAATCACTGCTTTAAGGTGTAAAACTACAAACGTGTGATTAGAACGTTCTTACATGAACATTCTAATGCTGATGTAACAATTGCTGCTGGTAACTGAAGGCAATGGAGAGTTCTAGAACACCGACTTAGAATTTTGAAAAACATTTCAAAAGACCCGCTCTTCAAAGGGTCAATGGACTTAGTCAGGAGATCGCAATCTGTCATCAGGATGTGTTTTTTTTTTCCTCCTTTTTTTTCCTTTTTCCAGTTTAGATTTTACTAACGGGCAGCAGTGGAACGGACGCCTTGTAACCGCTGAAAGTGGTGCCATAAAGCTGGGCCAGGAAGAGAAGGACGGCCACGATGACCTCCCGTTCACCGTGCGATGGTAACGACGCCGCCACCCTCTCTGCTGATACCATCATGGGGAAGGACTGGCTGGAGGGCCTGCTGCACTCTACACGTCCACTGCTGCCCACTTCTAAACGACCGTCAGCCGCGCTTTGCGCTTAGGGGTGGGGGCAGCAACAGCCCAAGATAGCATAATCGCTTCAACCTTCGGTCTTGGGGACGGAGGGCCGTTTCCCAAAAAATGGCTCAGAGCTATGCTCTTTGGAGTCAGGTCATAAATTTTTTTTTTTCGGTTAATGCTCCTTGAAAGAAGGAATCCTCAGTTTTAATGACGATGCTTTAGAAGTGAAAGAAAGAAAAAAAGAGAAAAACAGAGGAAATAAATCAGTTAGACAGGTAGATGACTTTTTTGTTGTTTGTTTTGTTTTTTGTGTTTTGTTAGTAAAAGTGTATTAAAACCACAAAAGCATGTGAAACAAACGAAGGCTCTGTTTATTGTTAATGTCTGATCCAGGATCAGTATAATATGCGATAATGGCAGTAGAATGAAAGTTGTGTTGTCACGAGAAAAATGGTATTGTGGTTTGGCAGCATGGAACCAGACTTGTAAAAGAGTGGTTGCAGGTTCAAATCCTTGCTGCAGGATAATGTTTACAATGTTAACCTATGAAAGAATGTCCCTCTGCTAAAAGAAGATAAACCACTCTGGCACGCTTTTCTTTTTTTTCCTTAGTAATGAGAACAGAAAAGATTTTTTCACTTTTGACTTGAGAGGGGAAAAAAAAAATTGACGCTCCTTTAAACAAATCATTTGGCAATCTGCCAAAAACGTCACTCGCAAGAATGCCGAAGCTCTGATGGCACATGGAAATATTACAGAGAAGAAAACAGGACACACACAATGTACCCATACGCACACATATGCACGCTGCATATTTATGCATGTATCAGCGCAGGAATCTGAGAGAAGATGACAGATCTTTGAGAGATAAGTGGCACCTTGCAGAAGCTGGCTGGTCGCTAAATCATAGCCGCATAGTTTCCTATTATTTGGGGCCGAGCCGTGATCCATTAATTTGGACAAACGGATCCGCTCTCGGGCCACGGAGGGAGCTGAGCGCTCCAGCAAACAGCCACCATTCGCAGGTGATAATTGTAAAACATTTGCGTTCCTCTTCCTCGTCTTTGAAGTCCGGGCCCCTTGTCTGTTCCTGTCCTGGGGGGGGGGCGTTCGGGGGTGCTGATTTATAACACGGCCTCGACGCAGACACCCGAAATTACGCTGTCCTTCACTGCAGCTACGCGGAAGGGCTAGCCGCCCCACAGGACCCCCGCTAATTGTAGCCGTGGCGATGTGTTCAGCTTACACGGAGAGGAGACAAGTGTCCTTTTTTTCTTTTTTTTTTCTCAGGGATAAGGTGTAAAGGGAAATGTGTATAAAAGGGTTGTTATCTGATAAAGGCACAATTTGTCATGAAGGTCCTCGGCCAATTTTTTTACACAGAACACCCAAGATCCAGGATGCAAACTTTTTCTGCCACAGAGAAGAAGTAGGAAAAAAGAGGAAGCCTGGAGCAAATATAAGAACAACTGAATATATGGCAGTTGACAGTTTTCAAAACTTTGTTTTCATCTTCAGAGAGCAGCATTGTCTTTAGGTTATTTATGATGCTCATGTGCTTAGAGGACACTCTGACCCACAAAGGCTTAAACAACTTATAACAGATATATATCATATTTCACAACTCGTTTACTGAAGTCATTTTGGTTTAAGCTCCTCTCCTAAAGATCCAATGGCAATGCCACATGTGGAAACTTTTGCTCAACTACAACCGACAGCTTGCCATTGCATTAAAAAGTTGTGCTGGCAAGAGCAGCATCACTATGTTGAATTAACAAATGATTTTCCTGCCTGAACACTATCATTTTTATATTGGTAACTTCACCTGCATATGGTCTGAGACCTAAAGTACATATGCACTGTTACTAAAGCACATTAGCACTGTTACTAAAGTACGTGTGCACTGTTACTGAAGTTCATTTGCACTATTAAAGTACATTTGCACTGTTACTAAAGTACATTTGCACTATTAAAGTACATTTGCACTGTTACTAAAGTACATTTGCACTATGAAAGTACATTTGCACTGTTACTAAAGTACATTTTGCACTGTTACTAAAATACATTAGCACTGTTACTAAAGTACATTTTGCACTGTTACTAAAGTACACTATGAAAGTACATTATCACTGTTACTAAAGTACATGTGCAATTTGACTAAAGTACATTTGCATTGTCTCTAAAGTACATTTGCACTCTTGCACTATTTACACATCATTAGGTAAGCTAATGAGTCAGGGGAAAAGGAGTTAGTCATGAAACATTGTTCACTATCAGCGTTTCTTATGAAGGTTGTATATGGGAGAACAGGAGCAGTTTTAAATATTTTTCCTAAATGAACAAAGAAAATGGCACCTTGACACATTCAAACCGACACAAAACATGATAATGCCACAAATCGGTCGCTGTCATGGTCGCGGTGCGTTTCATGCCCATAAAAGGGTTTTTTTTTCAGGGTTTTGGAACGCGGGGAGCTTTGGTGCGCATACATTGTGTGTCACACGTGCGCTCGGTTTTGACACTGATCCCGTTAATAACCCAACTCAAGCAGACAAGGGGGGAAAAAAAAAAAATCTGAGGAGCAGTGGGCGGGGCCGAGCAGCGGAGTGATGCTTGTCTGCGTTTACCCCGAGGCGCTACCGTAAAAAAAAAAAAAACGAGAGAGAGAGAGAGAGAGAGCACACTTTTCCCTCAGAGGCAGGCCCGGGTCATGTGACACAACAAGGAGCCGCCTTTAAAAAGCCGCTCACCTGGCGAGGGGGAGTCAGAGCTACTGCGCCAGGCGACTGAGTCGCGGGACAGGGAGGCCAGGCTGTTATTTCGGCTGCTTCTGCTGTGTAGCTTTAGCGCAGGGACACTCTGAACGTCCCTAAGCAGCAGACGTAGTACAGCGCCCCACAGCCCTCTCTGGTGGTTATTTTTTTGGGATTCCAGGAGCTCCGGGACGGCCGCATCCATGACGGGCCGGGGCAGCTTCACCGAGTCGGAGCTCTCCGAGGAGGAGCTGGACGGGACCGCGCCATGCGGGGACGGGTTCGAGGACAGCGGCAGCGACGACGGCGGCGGCGGCAGGAAGGGGTCGTCCCCCCTGCCCGGGAGCGAGGATTCGGCGGGCGGGGCCTCCCCCGGAGAGCCCGGGGAGGCCAAGGGCCAAGGGAAGAGGCGGAGCCGGCCGGCGCGGTCCAAGGCCCGGCGGGTGGCGGCCAACGTGCGGGAGCGCAAGCGCATCCTGGACTACAACCAGGCCTTCAACGCCCTGCGCGCCGCGCTCAAGCACGACCTGAGCGGCAAGCGGCTCTCCAAGATCGCCACGCTGCGCCGCGCCATCAACCGCATCGCCTCGCTGTCCGTCTTCCTGCGCGCCAACCCCGGGCCCGCCCCCTGCGCCGCCGCCGCCGCCGCCGTCACCGCCCCGCTGCAACAGCGCCGGCCCTGCGTCCGCGCCGACTGCCGCGGCCCCGCGGACGAACCCGGGTCCGAGCCCCGGGAGGAGTGCGGCTTCCGGGCGCTGCCCGACCCCTACCTGTGCGGGCGCCAGCCGGCCGGCCTGCATGCGCACGGCCACGCCCACGGCCCCGCCCACATCCTGCCGGGGGAACCCCAGCTGTACCCGGCGGACGCCGCGGGGCACCCGGGGCCCCCCTGCCCTCCTTCGCCGCGCTGCCCCCGCGTCTCGGCCGACGCCCCGCTCTTCGCCCCGCACGAACGATACCCTGAGCTCCGCAGCCCCCCCATCTACGCCGGGGGGGGCGGGGGCGGCGGCGGCGGCGGGCCGGGGTCCGGCTACCAGTTCGGGGCCCGGGCCACCTGTCACCAGAACCACATGGACGCCTTCGCGGACTGCCACCCCGCGCTCCCCCCCCTCGCCTGGCAGCTCGGCTACCTGCAGGGGGGGTCCGGGTTCCAGCAGTCCCTCAGCATGCACTGACAGCCGGCCCACACGTGCTCCGGAGAGTTCCGGAAGGACCTCAGAAAGGCAGACGCACCAGGCGCCTCTCACGGCTGTTCACGGGACACAGACAGAACGCGCTCGGACACAAACGCGACATCCAGCCACCGCCTCGAACGGCTTCGGGGACACAGCGAACGCATTTCACACTTTTACGCTCCGCTTCCGAGCGGTTAGCAGAAGAAAAAAAACTGAAAACCGATACGCTTCTGACAGAAAGAGGAACACTTGAAAGCGCCACCATCGAAGGCCTTGAGCGGGCCGCAGCGCGAGCTGGAGGACTTGTTTGCGCTGAAACAAGCGCAGCGCTGGCTTTGATTACGGCCGTGAAGGAGCCGGAGCGCTCGGGGAGAGCGGCGCAGATGAGGCGGGAACGCGGGAAGGCGGGGCGGAGACCCCAGGCGTTCCGGAGGGGAAAGGAGCTCACCTGTGCGAGTCTGTCAGCACGGCGCCCTGTCACTCTCTCAGATCACCTGACCCTTCTTTTTTCTCTTTTATTTTGAATGACTGGTTCTGAAAAGATGTAACTCGCTAGCTAATAAAAAAAAACGTTCATAAACGCAAACGTGTCGCCTCTTTTCTTTTTAGAAATCACTCACACAGAGATGTTTTTCATTTTTCATGTTAAAAGGGTTAAAAGTTGCACAGAGAAAAGTGCACAGACTTCTGAAAAACGCTGCATTTGAAATGGTATTGGGTTCAGGTTTATAGTTGTTTATGTTTATGTTTATGTAGCTGGACATGCCTCCCTACACACTAACAATGGCATCATAATTTCTCATTGAAAACAGCTTTAGCGCACCGTGTGCTGTGTGCAAGCGTGAACAATCAAGAAAAAGAAGCTTGGAAGTGTCCTCTGTTTTAATCTCAACAAGGTCTGAATTTATTCAATATTTGCCTTTATGCTGGAGAAAAAAGAAGCCCCTGTTGTTTGTAAGTCAAAGGTAAGGACAAATGCTGAAAGCCTAAGTCCTCAGTCATAAATGCTGCTTTTGTAACTGGCGCTTTAAAGCCTGTTCCGGGGAGATTTCGCTGCTGCGCAGAGGCGTGTTGTTGTGTATCTGGAGTTATGAAAAGCTCAGCTTTTATTCCCGTAACTCAAGCGTCTGACAGGTTGTTCTGCTCCTGCCACTCTGGGGTGTGAATAATGCGTGCGTTACAACACAGCACCTTTGCCCCGCCCCCCCCCCCCCCCCCGTCCTCCGCCCCCCCTGGTCCCCTCCCCCCCCCGCCCCCCGCCCCCCCCCAGGAACGGCACAGGCTGCGCTCTCCCCTTCATCTCGTAATTACCATGGGTGGCAACATTCCTCCGTTCTCAAGGCAAGCCTGTCAGCGCAGAACATAATGAATGAAATAACTCTCACAACCCGCACCCCCAGAACGGGGGGGGGAGGGGGGGGGGGGGCGGTGAAAATGCCCATTAGTCATCAATCTGTGCCTGTCAGTTATGGGATTGCATGTTTTTTTTTTTTTTTTTTTTTGGAGGCAAACGTAACACTAGCCAATCAAACTTATAGAAAATGATTTACTGCCTTTCTGTGTTCCTCACATTGTGGGCAGTTTTATTGCGGACACACGTGTTTACGAATGCATGGAAAGGGTGTGCGTGTGTGTGTGCATGCGTGCACGTGTGTGTGTGTGTGTGGCCAGTAGAGGTGTGCAGAAACTATCTGTATTTGTTTTACCAAAAAAAAGATCTGTATTTGCATTCAAAAGTGGGGGAGGGGAAGCAAAGTCAAACGGTGGACTGGGGGGTGGAGTGGGGGGGGGTGTGTTGATTTTACACTGTTATTTCACACATTCATCTGTCAATGTGTCAAGTAAAGGCATTAAAACATGTTTTATTGTGTGCGATAAATTACCTACATTTCGTGTTTCATTTAATGTTCACCTTTTCCGCAATCCTCTGAATATGTTCTGAACACCATCTCAGGAAGAGGAGAAGCTGGAGACGATGCATTATCTGTGTGCTTCAGAATATGGTGCTCAGATTAGGATACATAACAGGATAAATAAAGTGCTGTAAGGCCTCACGTCAGGTTGAAATGTGATTTTTGGCTGGACCGCAACAGCGGGGCCAGCCCTACAAACGCGAATGTCTGTGACTGAGTGACTGAGTGATGAAGTTACACCATTGGTCGGCCAGATGAAGTGTGTTAGGTCCAGCCATATACTAGGTTTTGACCTGGTCTTGTTTTAAATCTGAAAATAACTGTTTACTGCACGACTGATAATATTTCAGAGAACAGATTAAAGTGTCCTTTAATCTTTTAAGACACAAAGGAAGCAAAAAGGGCAGCATGTATGTGTGTATTTGTGCAGGTGTGTGTGTCAGCTGTGTATGTGTGGAAGGGATGCACCAAATGTGTACCTGTGTGTCAATGTGTATCTGTATGTGCGTATATGTGTAACTGAGTGTTAGAGTGTAACTGTATACCTGTGTTTGTGGATCTGTGTGTGTGTGTGTGTGTGTGTGTAACTGTATACCAGTGTGTGTGTGTATGTACATGTGTGTGTGTGTGTATGTGTAACTGAGTGTTAGAGTGTAACTGTATACCTGTGTTTGTGGATCTGTGTGTGTGTGTGTGTAACTGTATACCAGTGTTTGTGTGTGTACGTACACGTGTGTGTGTATGTGTAACTGAGTGTTAGAGTGTAACTGTATACCTGTGTTTGTGGATCTGTGTGTGTGTGTGTGTAACTGTATACCAGTGTTTGTGTGTGTACGTACACGTGTGTGTGTGTGTGTGTATGTGTAACAGAGTGTTAGAGTGTAACTGTATACCTGTGTTTGTGGATCTGTATATGTATGTGTGTGTGTGACTGTATAGCAGTGTGTGTGTGTATGTACATGTGTGTGTGTGTGTATGTGTAACTGAGTGTTGGAGTGTAACTGTATACCTGTGTTTGTGGATCTGTGTGTGTGTGTGTGTGTGTGTGTGTGTGTAACTGAGTGTTAGAGTGTAACTGTATACCTGTGTTTGTGGATCTGTATGTGTGTGTGTGTGTAACTGTATAGCAGTGTGTGTGTATATGTGCATGTGTGTGTGTGTGTGTAACTGTATAGGAGTGTGTATGTACATGTGTGTGTGTGTGTGTGTATGTGTAACTGAGTGTTAGAGTGTAACTGTACACCTGTGTTTGTGGATCTGTATGGATCTGTATGTGTGTGTGTGTGTGTGCGTAACTGTATAGGAGTGTGTGTATATGTGCATGTGTGTGCGTGTATGTGTGTTTGTCTGTACCTGAGTGTAGGTATGTGTTTATGGCCTTGTACAGCACGGGTACAGCTCCCCCCCTCCTCATGCCTGAGGAATGCTGGTGCTGTGAGAGAGTCCCGTCCTCTCTCTGTGAGCGCAGCCAGTGTGTGTGTGTGTGTGTGTGTTGGTGCTGTGAGAGAATCCCGTCCTCTCTCTGTGAGCGCAGGCAGTGTGTGTGCATGTGTGTGTTGGTGCTGTGAGAGAGTCCTGTCCTCTCTCTGTGAGCGCAGGCAGTGTGTGTGCATGTGTGTGTTGGTGCTGTGAGAGAGTCCTGTCCTCTCTCTGTGAGCGCAGGCAGTGTGTGTGTGTGTGTGTGTGTGTGTGTGTGTGTGTGTGTGTGTGTGTGTGTGTGTGTGTGTGTGTGTGTGTGTGTGTGTGTGTGTGTGTGTGTGTGTGTGTGTGTGTGTATGTGAGTATGTGTATGTGCATGGAGGAAAAAAAAACACAAGCTACAAATCTTGAGCTCTGAGCAGGGCTGTTGGGCAAGAAGCGCACACACAAAACACTCCTGCGCGCGCGCACGCACACACACACACGCACGCACACACACATGCACGCACTCACGCACACACACACACACACACACACACGCACGCACTCATCCGATGCTGCTCACCTCCGTCAGTTAGGAGCAGGGCCGGTTCATTGGGTGGGGTATGGGGCTGAGCCTGAAGCCGATGATGCATCTGTTGGGTCTGGCATCAGGGACAACTAATTTAGTACAAACAACTTGGTAAAAAAATAGCCTGTGTTGATTCATTTTCGACTAAAAGAGAAAAAAAGACACAAAGACCTGAAGTAGCCAAGCAGACCTATTTCACTACTGGAATCAGGCTAGCTAACATGTTCATTTGCACCATTCATGAACCAATAAACCTACCTTTGTGAACAAAAATGATATCAGGAATCCTG
Organism: Anguilla anguilla; assembly: GCF_013347855.1. Lineage (NCBI taxonomy): Eukaryota > Metazoa > Chordata > Actinopteri > Anguilliformes > Anguillidae > Anguilla > Anguilla anguilla. The sequence goes on from NC_049212.1 coordinate 9,877,957, forward strand.
ATTTCACAGCAGGAGGAGACACCGTGATGCTTTGTGTTAACTCTCAAGTCCCCGACTAGCAAGTCCCGTCGAAGGTTTTAGAGTTCAGGACTAAACTGTTTAATGTGAACAGACGAGGGACGACACAGAGGCTGACTAGGTGGTTACTTTTCCCCCCAAAAACATGAAAAACAAAAGAAACTGTTAGTTTCATAAGTACATTTTGAGCAAAATATTCTATCAATGTCAATTTCAATAACTGTATTCTAGTGTTCTTCAAGGCTCCTGTCAGTCAGGGCTCTTGGAATCTTAATTCCCTGTATGTGCACATTAACCATCCATCATTTTGTTTGAGCTTGTGCCCTCTTAAACATTTTGGGCACACCGCACACCGCTGCTGGTTGATATGGCTCGACAGGACTGGTGTCTCCTCATGGGAGCTTTACAGGGGGATTGCACTTCATAACACTTCTGCTTCTCATGACTGATATTGTCCTTCTAATGAATGTGTCACCCATCATTTTTCGATTAGTTATTTCATTTTAAATGTCTAACGTTAGAAAGAAAGACCTATTTTTTTTAGCACAAGTCCACATAGTAGTACGGTTTCCGGTTTTTTCTTCTTCTTCAATTTCGTTTCGCGGCAAAATCGAGAAGAAGTGAAGCAAAACATTTCGTTAACTTAGCGTTGAAAGCTATATCGGTGTAATAATGAGGTACATTGTACCCGGTTGTTACAATGCCCCCGTTAAACTTGCCTTGAAAGCACATTTTCATAGATTTCCACGCGATGTAACTTTGTGCCAGATATGGCTGGATGTAATCAGACGACCCAACAAAACAGCGTAAAATATTAGCATAATGAAATAACTCATTGAAAAATGAAGGGCGACACATTCATTAGAAGGACAATATCAGTCATGAGAAGCAGAAGTGTTATAAAGCGCAATTCCCCTTTAAGGAAGCTTTAAGAATGTAAAGGGGAGGGGAACATACACTAACATACACTGGTAGTGGTACTATGTGATATCCCTGGACAGGTCTGATATCTCTGTACTGTACTGGGCAGGGGAGGAGGGAAGACAGAGAGACAGAGAGGGATGAATGAAGAGAGAGATGAATGAACTTTCCACCATCCCAGAATTCCCCTCTGTTCCGTAGTTTTTATGAATCGGGGAGTCGTTTGATCCTCTCTGGAGGTAGGGACAGCTCTGCTGCTGAAAGGTGCTGGCACAAGGTACCCAGAGAGAGGGGTTTGTGTGTGTGTGAGAGAGAGAGAGATTGTGTGAGTGTGTGTGTGTGAGAGAGAGTGTGTGTGTGTGTGAGAGAGAGAGTGTGTGTCTGTGTGTGTGTGAGAGATTGTGTGAGTGTGTGTGAGAGAGAGTGTGTGTGTGTGTGTGTGTGAGAGAGAGAGGGAGTGTGTGTGGTGTGTGTGTGAGAGAGAGTGTGTCTGTGTGTGAGAGAGAGAGAGAGAGAGAGTGTGTGTGTGTGTGTGAGAGAGAAATTGTGTGAGAAAGTGTGTGCGTGTTTGTGTGTGAGAGAGAGGGAGTGTGTGTGGTGTGTGTGTGAGAGAGAGAGTGTGTGTCTGTGTGTGTGTGCATGTGTAAACCATCCACATTTTGTGTGTGCATGTGTGTGTGGAGAGAGAGAGAGATTGTGTGAGAGAGAGTGTGTGTGTGTGAGAGAAATTGTGTGAGAAAGTGTGTGCGTGTGTGTGAGAGAGAGAGGGAGTGTGTGTGGTGTGTGTGTGAGAGAGAGAGTGTGTGTCTGTGTGTGTGTGTGCGTGCATGTGAGTGCGTGTGTTTGTGTGTGTGTGTGTGTGTGTGTGACAGAAGCTATCTAGTTAAGTATTTTAGGACAACACTGAAATCATCCCCTCCAGTCCTACTCTTCCTCTCACAAATTAAAGTAATAAAAACAAATACATAAACACAACTGTCTAAATCTTGTGAAAAGGTCATGACGGTCCTTTGTTCGCAAACAATGATGTCATTCATTTTGTTTGTTTCATGCGTGTACCCAGACTCTTCATTTCCCAGGGCTATGAGTCACTGTGCTCTCTGTCTCATACACAACCCTCCCCCAGCAGACAGACAGCCAGACTGACGGACAGATGAAGGAAAAATGACAGTGTGTGTCTCTTCACACCTGCTAAAAATTTAACAGACATGATGACACGGCCTTCCTGCCTGCGGTGGGCGAGCTCCATGCCAACCCTATCCCCCTCAACTGTCTGTCTGTCTGCACAGCTAACCCTATCCCCCTGTCTGTCTGTCTGCGCAGCCAACTCTATCCCCCTGTCTGTCTGTCTGCGCAGCCAACTCTATCCCCCTGTCTGTCTGTCTGTCTGCGCAGCCAACTCTATCCCCCTGTCTGTCTGTCTGTCTGCGCAGCCAACTCTATCCCCCTGTCTGTCTGTCTGCGCAGCCAACTCTATCCCCCTGTCTGTCTGTCTGTCTGCGCAGCCAACTCTATCCCCCTGTCTGTCTGTCTGCGCAGCTAACCCTATCCCCCTGTCTGTCTGCGTAGCCAACTCTATCCCCCTGTCTGTCTGTCTGCGCAGCTAACCCTATCCCCCTGTCTGTCTGCGTAGCCAACTCTATCCCCCTCACCTGTCTGTCTGTCTGCGCAGCCAACTCTATCCCCCTGTCTGTCTGTCTGCGCAGCCAACTCTATCCCCCTATCTGTCTGTCTGTCTGCGCAGCCAACTATATCCCCGTCTGTCTGTCCGCGCAGCTAAATCTATCCCCCTGTCTGTCTGCGCAGCCAACTCTATCCCCCTGTCTGTCTGTCTGCGCAGCTAAATCTATCCCCCCCCCTTTGTCTGTCTGTCTGCGCAGCCAACTCTATCCCCCTGTCTGTCTGTCTGCGCAGCTAAATCTATCCCCCCCCCTTTGTCTGTCTGTCTGCGCAGCCAATTATTCGCCTGTGTGTCTGTCAGTCTGTGCAGCCAATGCAGCCTGCTCTATCCCCCTGCCTGTCTGTCTGCCCAGCCAACTATCTGTCTGTCTGCGCAGCTAAATCTATCCCAGGGGTGCACAGTGAGGGCCAATCCATTTCAGGATTTCATTCAAACTTTTGCCCAAAAATATTTAATTAGCCCCAATCATTTATTGTGCCAGATATTTTTTAGTAAGATCATGAACTACAGCTGCGGACTTTCCATGCATCCGTGGGAGAATGTTTCTGTGGTCTGGCATTGGAGTGTGGTGTACAGAGCTGTGGGGGTGGAACAAAAACCAGGACACACATCGGCCCTCCAGGACTGGAGTTGAGCACCCCTGATCTATCCCCTCGACTGTGTCTGCGCAGCCAGCTCTATTCGCCTGCCTGTCTGCGCAGCCAGCTCTATCCCCCCGCCGGCCTGCCCATCTGCGCAGTCAACTATCTGTCTGTCTGAATGTCCCCTGTCATCATATACTAGGTTTTTTTGTTTTTCTTATCCCCACCTCTACCCCCCGTTCATTATCCAAGGTATTGTGTATGCTAAATAAAAAACAAATCAATTAAAAAGTGAACAAAAAAGAAAATGTATATTACTGTTAATAATGACAATAAGAATACTTTCATTGCTAATGATATGTATTATTATTATTATGATGATGATGATGATGATGATGCAACAAAATAAAAAGAAAAAAACTAATAAAAAACGTATTCTGTGTTATGAGCCTGCATTTCTGAATACAGAGCACAGAGAGAGAGCAGGCCTACTGTACTGTGTCACATTGCACTGCAGTCACACACATAACCGGGCCAATATGGGCAATTACCCATAATCCCAAGGTATCCGGTTGCTTATGAAAGTGCCCATCCTGGCACATATGTCAAAATACAACACCCACAGTAATACACATCCAGCTTTAAACTTCACCTCTACACCGTCTAAAACAGTCAAGAGTATCAATTACATTCATCACTCCCAATAAAACCAGCAGAGCTGAGGACACTGATAAAAATCAGAAAAGGAGGCGAAACAATGAATTCAGTGGTTTTGCTGAATTTACACACCAAATAAAAACACTGATTATCATAATTTTAGAATTATATAAATAATGCCATCCTAAATAGTTATGACTTAATAATAATTACGACTTCAATACAATTCTATTACAAAATGGGCCTTAAATAAGTCAACAGAAATAAGTAACTATCAATAGAAAAAATAAAAGCATGAAACAAATTTTTGTTATCTGGTGATTTTTCTTATTTGAAACAGGCTTGCCACAAAATTTCTCGAAGTCCTTTCTCACGGAACTTGCCTCTACAATTTAACGGCAGGCCAAAGATACTATGCCATCTTTATCCTCTAGAGGGCAGAAACCTGTCAACATATGGTGTTCAGTTGAAGGGGCAGCTCTTTTGGACAGTGACCATTAATTATGTAGTTAGGATATCGTTTCTCTTCTAGTTTCACTTTGGTTAAATTATACCTCTAATTGTCCGTTAGACTCACACCGCTGCTTCTGTATTCCGCTACTGTTCCCAGTATTTAAATACACCGCTCACAGGCGCGTGAAAACAAAACTAACAAACATGTCACCGTATGTAAAAGGTCTTCTCCATTCACTTAAGTGAAAGTGTTGTTGGGGCTCTGCTCAGTTCTGTTTGACATTCAGTGGCGCGCGTTTCAGCAGACTACGGAGGGTAAGAGTGACTTTTCACACAGTTTATAAACTGTTTACTGTGACTCACCTCAGACCTTTCTCAGCTTGCGCTCCCCAGCCCTGTCAGTGATGCAGCCGCCAAGGGCCATTCCGCCTCCCGAAAATATTTTTACTTGACTGGCTGAAGCAACTGGAAAAAAACGCGGCGCGTTAAGCGGATAGGAACATGAATTCCAACCAGCCCCGCGGAAACGTGAGGTCGTAGACGTCGGTGAGTCACGCTTACCTGATTCCCGTAACCTGCGCGGCGGGAGCGTTCATAAGTTCACTGCAGCTCGCGGTGGCGCAAACGGCTAGCGCGCCACCACAGCGTAGCAGACAGATGACAAACCCCAGCAAGCACAGCTACCGTATTGTACTAATGAAAGACTCATTGGCTTCTGCATACGACATGCATTCAGGCTGTTCAAAGGGATTATAAAAATAAAAAACATTTAAGGAGTGACACCTAGTTTTTCCCAGAAGTTGATAAATGATTGATTGTTAGAGACAACCCTAGTGGAAAAAAACAGTTACCATACCTTTCTAACAGGCATTCCAATATAAAGTTCCCTCCATAATCCTCATTTGATCAAGCAAAACAAAAACCCCTGCATTAAAGGACCAGATTTTTTTTTGGACCATTTTTAATTATTCCACAATATCTACCAAACATGTTAATGTTGTTTAAAAAAATAATTACAAAACATTAAAAAAAAAAAAAAAAAAAACATATCCAGAGAGTTTCACTTCCTTGGAGCTGAAAATGTCATTTTGGGTATGTTTGGCATGTTTTTATGCCCTGCCTTGATTGGTTACCTAACTGAGAATGACAGGAGTGCCCCTCCCATCACTTGCCCACACAACCCCTGCTCTGAAAGTGAACATGGCATCCGTAAATAATCTGTCAGGGATTAAACAGAGTACCAGCCAGAGTACGGCATCGAAGTTGAAGGCATGGAGGAGACGGTTGAAGAACCAAGCGCCCTGCAGGAAGTGCCTCATGGTTAGCGTTTTATATTATCAACCTTCATTTACACAGGTTAGGTTGACTGAGTGTGCATGCTCTTTCACAGCAGCACTCTGAAATATTTATCAAGGGTGTCAATCATTTCATTCTTAATTTTCAAACAGAAAACTATGATAAAAACAATATCAATTAAGCAATAAATAAAATTTATAAAACCCAAGATATTTCAGTAAAATCCCAATGATAAAGATGCAGTCTCTAATATCACACGGAACTCAGAATTCAGTACCGAGCTTGCTGGCTGAGTTATCCCTTGAAATTATGGTGTGATAAAAAGCAATAAAAGCTAATATTTCACAAGCTCATTAAAGCCTGTTCAAAAGAATAATTCAAACTTTTCCTTATGCTTTTGGCTTTCCCGACTCCTCTTCCTCGGGCTAGTAAGATCCACCGACACACTGACGGCTAGCTACATCCATCAGAGTCACTCTGGTCTGTCGTTTTTTTTATTTATTTTTAATTAAAAAATAATTAATTAAAAATAAATAAAATAAATAAATAAGCAAATGAATGAATAAAAATACTCTCCTGGAATTGACTTTTAAAGTCACTGACGTTCTTGCTCACTAGCTACCTGTCCTTTTCAAATGAAAAGGCCACTGAAAAACAAAACCTGCAGGGTTCTTCCTGAAACGCTTGACGAGGCTTAGCCAACTTTCGCTTCCCGGCGGTTTCAGACCCCACCGGGGTTTTCCCCCTGACTCTGATCTCCATACTAGGAGCCCTAAAACTCTGATTTCAGCCAATACTCAGGGTGCCTCTTGAAAAATGTATTTATTGGAAATCAAAGCTTCTGATGACCGGTAGCAAGGTCGCTGACACCGTGCAACTTAAAATGAAGGATTTCACAGAACGTACTCAAAAGTTTTGAAATGCAGTCGTATGGTCGCAGAGAGAGTTTAGGCGGGTCGCCCAATGCATGCTGGGATAGGCTGCAATACCCCCCCGGTCATGATAAGTTTATATGGGTAATGGATGGATGGATGGATATATAATTTATATATTTAAATATGTTTTCCATACATATATTACACAATATATTTAAATATGGTAAATGGTAAATGGACTGCATTTATATAGCGCTTTTATCCAAAGCGCTTTACAATTGATGCCTCTCATTCGCCAGAGCAGTTAGGGGTTAGGTGTCTTGCTCAAGGACACTTCGACACGCCCAGGGCGGGGTTTGAACCGGCAACCCTCCGACTGCCAGACAATCGGTCTTACCTCCTGAGCTATGTCACCCCAGCAGCACCCCAGCAGATTTAGAATTTTTTGCACCATATAGTTAAATATACCCTATAGTCTGTATGGGCTGCCCCTGTTTTAATAACTGGAGGGACAGAGAAGGAGACACACCAGCAGCTGTGGAAGGCAGCGGCACAAGCTCAGGGTTCAGCAGAGCTTTCGCCAAACATGGCAGGCCGACGGAGTGTTCCGCCAACAGGGCGTCCCATCTATCCCAGCCTGGGGAGGGAGGGGACGAACGAAAGCCAAAAACGTTCATGTCACACAAAGCCAGACCAGTTCCACCCCGGGCTGTTCAGCATGACTCTGCACTGGATGCCGTGTCTCGCATCCTACACCAGGGGGCAGTGTTGGACTGAATTAGCCATTTAAAACCGGGAAAGCGGCAGGAACGGGTGCGCAGGTGGACAGGAGTCGGCCAATGGGAACACGAGGAACAGCGAGGTCAAGCAAGAGTGCTGCTAGGGCACGGGGGGTCTAAGCAGCGGTCATAAAAACCCATTTAGCACAGGCTAATGTGAGAGTGCAGCTAAACCACAAACCCAGGACTATAACAGGCAGATGAGAATCTGGGCCGTTTCTGCCCAGCTTCTGTATACGCAGCAGAGACTGGGTTTGAACTCCTGCCAGGTCACAACAGCCTCTTTTTTTTTTTTTGATGGACGGCCCAAGCAGAGTGCTTATGACCTCACAATGCCGGCGGTGTGATTGACAGCCTTGGCTTCCCTCCTCCCGCCTCTGTCCTGAGTGCTGTCACGACAACGTACGCATCCTGCCCCGCCCCAAAGTCGTTCCCGTAATTTGGCTCTGGACTCGGATCGACATTTACTCCTGCCCCTCCCTCCCTGCCTGATCGCCCGCTGATATATGGGGGAGCGAGAGGGTGGGGGAAGAAAAATGTATATTTTCTTCTCGGGCTGACAGGACACGGGTTGTTCCTCACCACGCCCACCACACAACACAGGGATGGCAGGCTGTCTCGGCACAAGAGGGATGAGGTGATAAAACCACTTTGCTTATCGTGTACGGGATTCAGTAGGGGAAGGGGGAGGAGCCAGATGGGGGGGACGGGGTGGAGGGGGGGAGGTCTGCCGGTTCTCACCCAGGAAACTCTTGTTTATGCTTTGGAGAAAAAGACTGAAGCCAGTACATGCCATGAATGAAATATACAATAAACATGAAAGCAGCATTCCGACATTATTCCAGCCTTTCATTCCGGAGTATGCCACAGCATTCTGGGTAAATGTGAAACGGAAAACTATGACGCCATAGCATTTAGGGCGTGTAGCATTTAGCCGAGCTCACGGGGGAAGGGCATAAAGTTTGGGTGAACTACTCACGAGGATGCGTACAGGATTCGGCTGTGCGGCCAGGAAAGGTGTGGCACGTTGGCATTGGCTGAACCAGCAGGGTGGTGTGCAGGATGCGGGCACGCCCACGGGACGCTCCCCGGCCCTGAACGGGGATGGAGGTGATGTTCTGGCGGTAGAGAGAGAGAGAGGGCGGGCGATCGGGATGAGTCTCAGACCGGATGACTCATGACTTTGATGATCCCTGCCGGGAAACGCAGAGGCGGTATCCAGGCGACGGTAAACAAAGCCGCGACATGGCGGCCGACAGGTGCGGAGAGGTCCTCTGGACGGGTCCTGCGCCGTGCGGTATCGTCATGGGAACGGTAGGGCCGGGCCTGAAGGTGATGTAATTAAGGGCTTTTTCGGAGGTGTTGCTCCTTAATGCCAGGCCAGACACTGTGAAAGAAGAAAACAAACCTTTAAGTCCGTGCTTAATAAAGAGGTGCAAGAGACCGCAGTGGCACTCGGAACAAGGCAGTGCTGAAACTGTCGGCGTGACCTTCCCAGCTGGTTTAGAGTAAAGAGCAATCAGGTTTAACCCTTTAAGGTGCCAGACCACAAATATATGATTAGAATGTTCTGACCTGAGCATTCTAATGCTGATGTAACAAACACTACTGGTGATTGAAAGCAATGGCATTCTAGAACACTGACTTCAAACTTTGAAAAAAAAAAAAAAAAAAAAACCATTCCAAAAAGCCTACTCTTGAAAGGGTTAAAAGGAATGACACTTCGGTGTTTTTGTGAATCATGCTTGATGCACCCTTGCTTCAGATATACCTTACTTCAATTATACCACGCCTCATCCCTCCCTCTCTCCCTTCACCGGTTTAGCTTTTTGCTTGGTGACTATGTGTGTGTGTGGGCATGTGCATGTTTGTGTGTGCGTACGGACATATCTGAGTGTGTATATATGTACATGTGAGGGGAAATTTCATCTGTCAGTGGCCAGGAGACATGGAGCCACCTCCCGCAACACGACAGAACTTGAGTGATTCTGCTTTTGACGGCCATAATTATGGCTATCGTTATAGCGAGCGCGTTGGCCTATAGCAAGGTCTTAGAGCCTGGCAGTGTGTGATCGACAGCTCTGGCTCCTCCCCCTCCTCTGACTAGGGCCGCCGTGATGACGCCTTGGATTACTGCGGTGTGACTGACAGGTCTTGCCACCTCTCTCCCCGCCCACCTGCCCCATGGCTAGGCCAGATCACACAGCCCACAGAGCTTCTGGTCTCCTCACCGAATCCTCTCCCTTCTGCAGCCCAACACCAGAGAGATTTAAATGCTGGCCTCGCAGGGAAGCGCTTTCAAAAATCGGAAGTTTAAAAGTCATTTAACAGCTCATCCAGGCTCATCGCTTCTCCCGCTGTCCAAATAGTATTCAGAATTGTGTCGCGCCTGGTCTTGAATGCTCCTAGGGTATCTGCTTCCACCAGAATCCTGGAAAGCTATCTGACGCATGAGTAACTCTAAAAAATACTGCCCAATAACAGCGGGGAATTGACCTTTAAGTCATCCCCACCTACGCCCTATTGTTCTGCTGACGGAAGTCGGCTTGAAATAGCCTCCGTAAATCCACTTTATTCATCCCATCTACAAATGGAAAGAAGCTCAATCTAATCCACCCTCCTCTATCTCCTGCAATCTATGTTCGCATCAGAGTGAGGCAGCCACTGTCCTACGGCCACAGACAGGGCTGAGGTCTGCTAACACCTACAGGCACAGCGAAACAGGAGGAGACAGGTTTGAGACCCAAGTGCACTCCCCCTGACCAACTGTAATAAAACACATAAATGGAAAACATGTACAAATATGAACTGTGAAAATCAACTGGAATGAAGACATCTGCAGAATTAATAAATGAATGAATGTAAGTGGAACAAGTCATGATGTAAATGTGCCTGAGTAACGCAGTAGTGCTATACAGAACTATACACTATACACAAGTAACGCAGTAGTGCTATACAGAACTATACAGTATACACGAGTAACGCAGTAGTGCTATACAGAACTATACAGTATACACGAGTAACGCAGTAGTGCTATACAGAACTATACACTATACACAGGTAACGCAGTAGTGCTATACAGAACTATACACGAGTAACGCAGTAGTGCTATACAGAACTATACACTATACACAGGTAACGCAGTAGTGCTATACAGAACTATACACGAGTAACGCAGTAGTGCTATACAGAACAATACACTATACACAGGTAACGCAGTAGTGCTATACAGAACTATACACGAGTAACGCAGTAGTGCTATACAGAACTATACACTATACACAGGTAACGCAGTAGTGCTATACAGAACTATACAGTATACACGAGTAATGCAGTAGTGCTATACAGAACTACACAGTATACACGAGTAACGCAGTGGTGCTATACAGAACTATACACTATACACAAGTAACGCAGTAGTGCTATACAGAACTATACAGTATACACGAGTAAGGCAGTAGTGCTATACAGAACTATACACTATACACAAGTAACGCAGTAGTGCTATACAGAACTATACACTACACACGAGTAAGGCAGTAGTGCTATACAGAACTATACAGTATACACGAGTAAGGCAGTAGTGCTATACAGAACTATACAGTATACACGAGTAAGGCAGTAGTGCTATACAGAACTATACACTATACACAGGTAACGCAGTAGTGCTATACAGAACTATACACAAGTAACGCAGTAGTGCTATACAGAACTATACACTATACACAGGTAACGCAGTAGTGCTATACAGAACTATACACGAGTAACGCAGTAGTGCTATACAGAACTATACACTATACACAGGTAACGCAGTAGTGCTATACAGAACTATACACTATACACAGGTAATGCAGTAGTGCTATACAGAACTATACACTATACACAGGTAACGCAGTAGCCCTATACAAAACTATACACTATACACAAGTAATGCAGTGCTATACAGAACTATACACCATACATGAGTAACGCAGTGGTGCTATACAGAACTATACACGAGTAACGCAGTGGCGCTATACAGAACTTATTCAGACCTTTACTTCTCTCTCACAGAGCCAGTGTCAAATGAAGGTGCCAAATCTGATGTCATGAAAAGGTCACTGGTGCCAGGCCTGTTATTGCTGTTCAGTGCGCTGAAGCCTTTCCCACTCAAACTTAACAGGACTTTACAGCCGCGAATGAAAAAATGTGACTTCTACCCATATTCCCTTTCAAACAGGAACTGACATCATGAGCCCAACCAAAGACGTGGTGGTCACACAAGCATTTAAAAAGTGCAGGCAAGATGCCATACAGCAGCTTCTCACTCTCACCTGGCCTTGGCTGTGGAGCAGGTGTAATCTCAGTGTTGGCAACTGGAAGAATGAATGCAGCCAAAGCACTTTGAAATGGATACGAGTACTCTTTACAAACCCCAGATTTGCTGCATTTTAAAAGGCAAACCTGTCGACCTTTCGAGAGATATTTCTGCATATGCCACTTCGTTATCAGACATGCATATTTTGATCTCGGCAATAAAAAAAAATCTGAATATGTATGAATGCTTTGCATGCAAAGCCCCTGCTTTCATCCAAATTGCACTTCAGTTGCACTCTAAAGGTCTCTCTCCCTTTGAGAAGAGTGACCTGGCCTACAGCATCATTCATTCTGTTACATGTCAGACAATAACAGGACCCCTAACACAGGCCTAGTTCAACAATCATTAGCCCTACTTAGACTCACTCTTCAAGCGTCTTTCTTCAGAACAGCAGTTTTGTGAGCTTATCAATCAATGAAAGGAACTCAACAGACTGTGCTTGTGAAGGAAAAATTAATAAGCACTTTCATTTAATTTTATTAAAGGACAAATGTTCACACAAACATGCACGCATGTATGTACACGCACACACGCGCACACACACACACACACACACACACACACACACACACACACACAAACACACACACACACCCTCACACACAAACATGCATGCATGCACACACACACACGCGCGCACATATACACACACACACACTTGCACACACATACATGCACACATGCGCGCACACACATCACATACACACGCACACACGCACCACTCACATACACACGCACACACACGCAGCAAAAAGGCTCATTAAAGGTCGGTCTCCTGATTTCCTTCCCAGTACGGCTGAGCCTCTATCTTTCCTGAAGCCTACAGAGTCCAGCACACGCCCGTAACTATCCTGAGTCTTTTCTGTGAGCAAGACCCACCCACCGCCCCACCCCCCCCCGAGAAACTGCGCTACACACAAAAAATTAATTATGGCTCCATTCCTGAGCTCTGAGCGGATTTACGGCTCGCTGATGATGAAGAAACCCTGACATGTTAAAAGATGGAAAGGACTTTAAAGCTAAGCTTTGTGGGATTTCACAGAGCGTGAGCGATGTCTTCATTACCCACGGCCATCCGCACCAAGATGGATGCGGCGGGAGCCGGCTAATTCCTTTATTTCACCGGGGAGTTCGAATCAATAACCCCCTTGGCACAGGTATTAATGGCCCACATCAGGTAAACATATTAATAATGAGGGTAAGTTATCAATGCCTCATAGAAATAATGTCCGTCAAAACGACGGGGCCATTCGTCAGTGACTTTGCGCTGCACATTGCGTCTTATTGTGACTGACATCATTCACTGGTCACTAACACACACGCACACTAAAAGTGTGGCTGTTCAATCTACATGCATTTATAACCTCTCTGTGAATGGTCCAGTAATAATAACAAAGACCAAAAACGAAAACTTTTCCGCCACGAAAACAGAACGTAATTAGTGGCGAAATTATGAACAAGATCCAGGTCTGGCTTCAACTGCCGCTCCTCTGTTGCTATGACAACCCCCCCTCGCCGGCAAAAAAAAACACGTAAATAAAAAATAAAAAAACGAACTATGTTCACTTTGGTCAAATGACTTCATTCACCGTTCAATACTGTTGTCCAGGCCGCTTCATCACCGTCAGGATCGATGGATGAGCAGCTGCCTCCTAACCTGCCTGACCAATGAGGGCAGAGCACAGCCTGCCTCCTAACCTGCCTGACCAATGAGGGCAGAGCACAGCCGGCCACCGCGATTATCCCCCTCAAAGGAGGAGTTTTAGAGGGCACGCGCGTCTCTCTTTTCTGCACTGATGGATTGGAGTGCTTTATCCACAGAAGAGACAGCAAGAGAAAGGGGGGGGGAGAAGGAGAGGCACGGAGGGAGAGAAAGCGCGCTTCTGAGAGAATGACAGAAGCGGCAAGACAGTGGGATGGGTGGAGAGAGAAAGAAAAAAGGCACCGAGAGAAATACAGAGAGAGAGAGGGTATGAAGGCATGAGTGAAAGAAAAAAAGAGAAACGGTGTGATAGAGAAAGAGGGAGAAGGACGAAAGGGGAAGAGAGGGAGGGAGTGTAAAGGAGCTGGGGGGGGGGGGGCGCGGTGGCTGGTTCACACATGCTCCGTGAGGACAGGCGATGGTGTTGTACAGAGCCAGGCGGGGCTGTATACATACCCAGCAGTGAATGCATTAGCTGTTGACATGTGTGCAACAGTCATTTACATGGGCGAGGGGGGAATTGCCTGAATAATTGGCCAGCTTGCAAATTATTCCGTGGCACATGCGGTATGTGACAGCTCCCAGAAGCCTCTCTGGTTCCTTCTGCTCGCCCCCCCCCCCCCCCCCGCCCCCGGTCCCAAAAGAGGGACGGGGGGAGGGGGGAGGTGGAGTCAGGCGGGGGGGTAACATCTGAGAGATGGGATTTTTCTGAATATGCATCATGTTAGCCAGCACTCTGTCATCACAGCCAAAAGGAATCAATGTATTCCTGGATTCTGCCCCGGACAAGCCATAAGCTTTCCTGTTATCCTGAGCCGCATTCTACTGGATTCACACAGCGGAAGGCTGATCCAGGATCAGCAACTTTAGGACATGTTCTGTCTCTCAGTCAGAAAATTAACTGTTTGTTCTTCCACTGTGGGCTACAGTGTCATCTGTTAGCAAACTGCAGGAAATGTGTGATGTATTTGAACAGGAAAAAAAAGGGGTGGGGGCTCAGGGCTAGGGTGCCTGTCCCTAATTGGTGGCAGTGACAAGTCTATGTGGGCCTGGGAGCCCGTCTCAGCCCCGTTTGGGTCTTCCCAGTGGGGCTCATTGTGAAGCGAGCACCGCCACACCCCCCCTCCGGCCCACTCGCACCTGCGCCAGGATCCTCATTACCACAGGAAACAACACCCCACACGCCTCCAGTGATCAGCTCCCCAGCACCCCCCCTCCCTAACACTCTGGTTTCCAGGGTGGACTGGTGTTACTGTTGTTTTTCACTCCTCCTCCTGTTATTATTACCTTTACAACCAGCTCAACGTACGGACTACAACTCACCGAAACAGGGGGAAGACATCCAGCCAAACCGCCACTCTGGCCATTGAGTTTGATCAAGTGTACTGCTGAAAGTATACTAAAAGTGGAGTGTGTAGTGTACTAAAAGTGGAGTGTGTAGTGTACTAAAAGTGGAGTGTGTAGTGTACTAAAAGTGGAGTGTGTAGTGTACTAAAAGGTGGGGTGTGTAGTGTACTAAAAGTGGAGTGTGTAGTGTACTAAAAGGTGGAGTGTGTAGTGTACTAAAAGGTGGGGTGTGTAATGTACTAAAAGTGGAGTGTGTAGTGTACTAAAAGTGGAGTGTGTAGTGTACTAAAAGGTGGGGCGTGTAGTGTACTAAAAGTGGAGTGTGTAGTGCATTAAAGTGTAACGTGTAGTGTACTAAAAGGTGGGGTGTGTAGTGTACTAAAAGGTGGAGTGTGTAGTGTACTAAAAGTGGAGTGTGTAGTGTACTAAAAGGTATGAGACCCGAGAAGAGTAGGATAATGGCCTAATGACACAGAGTCTTTAAGCCATTATCCTACCCAGAGCTGGCTGAATGAGCCTCTCGCTGACGTGATTTTCATAACCGCAGGTGCCCTAGCGACCCAGAGCAGCACCGTGCGGAATGCAGAACACACGCACGCCAAAGACGCTAAGCACGCTGAACGCACAGAACGCGCGTGACACACCGCACACGGCAGACAAGGTGAGGCCGCGGCCGCAGACGGTCCCCGTCCCCTCTGTCTGCGTGCGCTGCGGGTACTAAGACCAGAACACGCCGAGCGGACAGGTGTGAGGCGACCCTCACCTTGTGTCTGAGCTACAGGGTTACGGGCAGGTGAGAGCTCGCCCCGGGGCAGGGCGGGGTGCGGGCAGAGTCGTGTGCGGTAACTCTTCTGACACTCTCCTTCACCCCGGTCCCTGAAAGGAAGGCCCAGCTACCACACAGCTTTACATACCACAGGTCAAAGGGCTGTTGGGGGGGGGGGGCTGAGACTGAGGAGCCATGTTTATCTTCAACCTTCTTTTTAACCCTAATCGTTGCCTCCACCAAGCAGGTTATGTAATGACCCCTGTCCATCCATCCATCTTTCAGTCCGTGTCAGACATATTTAGAAAAGCAGAGGACGAATTGCCATGAAATTCGCTGAGAACATTCATGTTCCCAAGAGGAAGAAACCTATTGATTTTGGTGACACCATGGCTTTTCCTCTAGCACCACCATTAGGCCAAACTTTCAAATTGTGATTGACAGATATCGAAAAGCAACAGACAGATTCCCATGAAATCGGCTCTGCACGTTGATGTTCCCAAGAGGGAGGGTCCTATTGATTTTGGCGACCCCATGACCTTTCCTCTAGGGCCACCATCGGACCATCAGTGAAGCTGTTCTCCTTTTTAAAGCCACAAGTGCAAACCTTGACATGAAATCCAGAAACGGACACAACTCTTCAGGATCCAGCGCCCTTTCTAAAGGTCTTCTACCCAGAGTCAGTGAGCAAGCTGGCGCATTACTCATTGACCGGCTTTAGTAGATTCCAGCCGGCTTGTACTTTACATTCTAACAGCGTTTATGCGGCTGCATATATCTGCTGAAGCCAAATGCCAACATGGGTACCACGGCAGCCACAGTGCAGAACTGTAGTCTCCTTAAGTAAAGCTGGGTGAGCATCTGTGTGGCTGTGCTTTGGATTTACGACTGTACAGCATGGACGAGAAGACATGGCTTTGTGTTTGGAAAGACGTTAAATGAGTCGAATTGATGAGGTGTTTGGAAAAATCATTGTAATTGATGGATTTCTTAAATTTCACTTAAGTTTTAAGTAGCTTCACATCTCATGCAGGGCAAGGTTAACTGTCCGGAATTCAGATCACTGCAGCTTAAGCCATCCTTCTGCACCGGCTGGCAAAGTCATCAACCCTCACCACCTAAAAGGCCCTAATCGGACCCAAAATGGAGGGGAGGGGGGCATCACCATGGAAACACTAAATACCCCCCCTCCCCGGAACAGAAACTCAGCTTAACCTTAAATTTACCCCCCCCCCCCCCCTTGAGGAAACATCTTAAGTAGGGGCAAGCTGAGTATGGTGCTGTGCTCTCTGCTTAGTGAAGCTTGATGAGTTCGCCTCGCTGTCATTACAGGGGCTTGCAGTAGATTAATCCTCATTTCAGACGGTTCAGCTGGAAAGCACCAGAGCAGAGAACCTGTCCATCCATTTGCACTGAACAGGACTTGCTGTTGGCTCGAGAGAGAGGGGGGGGGGGAGAGCGAGAGAGAGAGAGAGGGGGGAGACAGAGAGAGAGAGAGAGAGAGGGGGGAGACAGAGAGAGAGAGAGAGAGGGGGGAGAGAGAGAGAGAGAGAGAGAGAGAGGGGGGGAGACAGAGAGAGAGAGAGAGGGGGAGAGAGAGAGAGCGAGAGAGAGAGGGGGGAGACAGAGAGAGAGAGAGAGAGAGAGGGGGAGAGAGAGAGAGAGAGAGAGAGAGGGAGGGAGACGGCCTTCCTTTGCACTCCAGGAAAGATGTCGATGGGTGATTTGCACACAGAGCGAGCGCTGCTGCTTCGCTCCGATCAGAGACATAAAGCTCTGCTGTGTTACACAGCGCGAGGCACAGCCCTCGCCAGGGATGCAAGCGTCAGCTCCGTGAGAAAATGAGAGGGAATGCAATGTGTTGTGTTCAACTAGCACTGCAAAATCAGGCTTACAGCACCTTACAACTGGCATGCACAGAAATACTTACAGGCCTGAGAGGGAGAGAGAGAGAGCTGGAAAGACAGAGAGAGAGACAGAGTGAGAGATAGAGCGAGAGACAAAGCGAAAGAGAGAGAGAGCGAGAGATAGAGCAAGAGAGAGAGAGAGAGCTGGAAAGACAGAGAGCAAGTGAGAGAGAGAGAGAAAGAGCTGGAAAGACAGAGAGCGAGTGAGAGAGAGAAAGAGCTGGATAGACAGAGCGAGAAAGAGAAAGAGAAAGAGAGAGAGAGAGAGCACAGGCGCTCCAGAGTGCTTCCCATTCTCTCCTCTCCCACAGCTCTTCAGAGACACTTCAAAGCTGCCTCTTAGCATAATGCCGAGATCTTTTCATTAAAACAATTTTTAAAAAGAGAGAGATCTAAAAGTCCTTAAATAAACAATGCAATCCACATATAGCACTGCCACAACGGTGAATAGTGGAGCACTTACTGCCTAGACTGCCTGAATGCAAATGCTGTCTCCTTGTGTCTGCTTCAACTAGAGAATAGAGATATTCTCAGAAACACAAGCCAGCCTAATGCCTCATCATTACTCTAGTTGTTCATATAATGTAAGTTTTTCAAGCTGAATGCCTGAAATTAGTTTGACAAATTCAAAAAACTTTTTTCCCCTGGTTTTTTTGCTGAGCCTAAAATATCAGAAATCCATCAGAGAAATGAATGATTTTACAGTAAAAGGTAAAGAAAACCGCAGAACGATAACCCCGACCTGGTTTCCCACGAGATTAAAGTAAAGTGTAATATAAAAGCCGACATTCAAAAGTCACACCGCAGACAAACAGAAGTGTGCATCTCTCCCAGTGACATCAGCGTTCAAAAGCATATTTACTGTCCAAGCCCATGAGTGCTCTGCACGTGTTTCCTGGGAAGATCACGAGAGAGGGCGAGAGAGCGAGCGAGAGTGAGAGTGAGAGAGAGAGAGAGAGAGAGAGAGAGAGAGAATAAGGGTGCTCTGCAGGAAAACAGAAATGATCGGACTATGATGAAAAGTGATTCCAGCAAAGAGCCACTGTGCTCTGAAGCAATGAACCACTGTGTTTCTAGCCACCTGTCCCCCACCCCCCCCTCCCCTGCTGGTACACCCCACCAGCGTATACATACATGGGTTCTGTGAAACCTCTGCCCCCTAGCAGGCCATCTCCTCTCTCTCTTACACAGCCCATCTCCTCTCTTTCCCTTCTTTCATTTGTCTGTATAAGGGTGAGAAAATGAAATCTGAGATGGAAAAAAGCAATCAGGGTAGAGCCCCCCCCCCGCCCCGCCCCGCCTCCACCCGCCTGACAGCCCTGCTGGTATCCAGTCTAGTCCCCCCGCTCTGTCTGTCTGTCCCTCCCCCTCTGTCTGCCCTCTCTCTCTCTCTGTTCTCCCTATCTCTCTCTCTCTGTCCTCCCCCTCTCTATCTCCCTCAAACCTCCTCAGGCTGCCCATGTACCCACACACCCATGTGATGTAAACAGTCCCAAGAGTGACAGAGAAGAACTGCAACTGAAACACTGCAGCCAGCTCTCTCTCTCCCTCTCTCTCCCTACTCTCTAGAGCTATTACTCCTTTTTATAATGCTTTTGTTTCTGGATGTTTTCAGACGTTTTTATGAAATATCGACAAAAAACATCTGCCAGCAGCCTACGCTGTGTAAAAGCACATCTTTTACCTCTCTGCTGTTGGCGGAAACAGGACAGTTGCCCGCTGGGTCTGATGTGTGATAAATCTGACAAAACTGGTGAGGAACAACAAGAAGGAGCTGGTCCTCCACTGGCTTTCCTTTCGCGTTCAGTTGGTGGTCGTCAGGGGCGACGGGGGACGGGATCATGGCCGTCTTCGGCTCACGCATACTCCGGATTGGTCGATGAAGCACCTGTGAATCCGGTGCCGGTAACACACGTTCTGGTCTACAATGAAAAACTGAACAATCGTACAATCGTAAACTGAACTTTTGCTTGCAGGAGAGTAGCTGTCCTCCTGATTAAAACGAGCTCTCATCCAGCTCTCTAACTGGAGTGAGTGCAGAGATATAGCCCCAAATTACTGCGCATGCTCCAGGTACCTGTTTTACTAAGGACTACAGCAGGCGGCTACTTAGGGTCCACGGGTGGGCATCAGACGATGCCCGTCACAGGTTGCCCCTCCTACTGAATACAAACAAAGAGAGGGCTGGAGAGCAAGCTAGCCTCTAAAGAAAGAAAATCTAGGTTTATGCGTTCAGTTCATTTTATTTTACTGCTAAAGTTCTTAAAAAAATGCAACTTCCGCTTCAGTGATGTAAATTGGATGGGTTTAACGTATCTACAGTTTGAATAACTGCTTTATACAGTTGACTCATAGCAAGCTATTTCAGACACGGTCACGATTTGTGCAATATTTGACTATCATAATAAATCCAGCGAGAAGAGACGTTTTTATAGAACGCCATTGCGAAAGAGAAGACGAAGGCGTTAAGTCAAGCGGGGAGAAATGTACGGCTGACATTACCTCATATGAGAGCTGATACACACATTCTCCACATCTACACACTTCAATAAATCATCTGACAAAATATCAGGCTTGTCGCTTGTTTGCTTGTGAAACCGAAATGTATAAAAATACCCTTTAATAAAAGCTGAGAATGCGCATTTTAAGCGCTTGTGAATTTTTTGATTTTTTGATCTAAAATTGTGGAGTACAGACCAAAATATCTCTTTGTCCCAAACATTTTGTAGCTCAAAGCCAATGTAGGGGGAAAAAATATGCCTTTGTTTGTCCCAAGAATTATGGGTCTCACTGTGTATATACCGTATGTTTGGTACAAGGACATATTCTTGATTTGGCTCTAAAATTGTGGAGTACGGGGCGGAAATATGTCTTTGTCCCAAACATTATGGAGCTATTTAGGCCGTTATAGCAGCGGCTTGATGCATTTCCAGCTACTTTAGGTAAAAGATGTTTCATGGGTTCATATTATGCTCATCAAGACATTGGCTAACCTTCTCCTTTTCTTAGTTTTTCAGAGTTCAGGACAAAAAAAATGTGATTGTAAGCATATTTACTTCCATCACACTTACACACTCTGACAGTTGTTCAATATTACCATGCTGGACAAAAATGTTACCACTAGGAAGTCTTTCACCAAAATACACCACCGCTGAATTATCCAATAAGAAAATTAAACACTGTGCTAGTGATACACCCCCAAGCAAACCATGCCGGTTTGTTGGGGGTTGTAGCTTTGTTTAGAATGGAACACTTGAATCATGAAAACCAAGGGTTGTCACCACAGATGTGGCCAAATCTACAAAAACGGAAAAATGAAGGATTGACACTTTAAGCACGAACAACAGAATATATGAAACAGAAATGTACTGCTGGGAAACGGTATAAAAATAGATTTAAATACCTCTGGATGCAGATGCTCTCAGAACTGGCCAACATCGTCTGGCTAACACATTAGTGGTTGAAACTTTGACTATTTGACAAGAGCTGTTAAAGAATTTTTAAAGGTCCTCAAATTGCGAGACCAAAAACAAGTTCCACTGGGCTGAAACCTAGGAACACCCTCATCCCAATCTTACACAGCATGGACTTTAATGTCTGACGCCAAACTTCAAGCATACCCCATGTTTCAGGAAGATAAGCACCAAACACTCCATGTGTTATGCTCAAGGTCTTCAACAGCTGCTGAAACAACTTAGACAGAATGTTTGTGCCTTGGTGAGTCACCTATTTTAGGCAGTCCAAACAAAGAAGAAAAAAAACAACAACTTTGTGAAAGCCTTTGACTACAAGAGCTGTAAGCTTGCAAAGAGGGATGGCCTCGGGAAGACAATTTGCCGCACACGTTATGGTCAATTAAGAACTGGTTACCTGAGCTAGACTTCAGCAATGGAACCACACAACCCACCATCACATAGGCCTACTCAAAATCATTCACCTGGTTACAGGGATTGGACACAGAGGGGGAGGCAGAACCACTTTGTTAAACTATGCTGTAACTTGACAGGTAGAACAGGTATGACGGTAATGAGCAGTAATCCGACTTCAAACCAGGCCAAAAGAAAAGTCGGAGAACTCAGTGATACATTTTCACAACATCAAAACACCCAGACCAAGGGTGATCATGTGCCAGGTACAGTACGTGCTAGCTAGATAAAGAGAGGGAACAGCAGTTTGCTCCACAGCTGCCTGCTTGCCAGCATGAAGCCTCCCCTTGCACATCAAATCTCCATTATCTAGAAAGTAAGCAAACATCTTGTTTGCTTCCTCTGAATTAAGGGCAGAGGAGAAGCACTGGCTAAGAGCTGAGTCAGCTTTTTTGCTCAGCAACGAGTGATTCACAAGTTACTGGTAGCCGAAGAGATTCGAGAATGTCACAGCCAATTCTGAAAGTGCTTTTTGTCGGTGTTGTGACAACTCATGCTGGTAAACACATCAGGAACATTCTGTGACAAGCCATCAGACAGATTCCCTGTCTGTCTGTCTAAAACCTCCGGCGCAGGCCAGACGTTGCCTCCGGCTGCATCGTTGCACATGACAAAGGAAACGCCCTTAAGCTGGGGACGCGCTGCCTGACTTTCAAGGCCGATTTGAGATTGGGCGGAGCCTGCAGTAGTCCAGGGTGGTTGTGCTGTTGAGTTGCAGTACATTCTCACAAGAGAGCAGGTGTACCACAGAAAATCGCGTTCTGGCAAGAGAACGGTGTCTATTCTTCACCTTTATACATGTGCTCCTTAAAGAACAAGTATGGCAGAAAATCTGCAAATGTCAGTTGTTAAATGTGCACAGTTCAATCATGTACAACTGGAAAGCGTTGAATTGTGTAACAAGTCCCCATCTGTAACTCGTAATGAAAGCCGCACACTAATTCTAAAGAAGCAACTTGCTAATTCTGACTGCACGTGAACACCATGCAAAGGCAGAGTCACAAAGCCTGTCTCAATGCCTTGAACTAGTACACTAGAACCACAAGATGATAGCTCAGACAAAGGCAGTATATCAGAATCACAAGAATAAATGTCTGAGGCACCATTATCTCTTAAAATTTCAACAGGCCACTGATCTTTTTGGGCTTCCTGTCAAGGACACCAACCCCTGTAAAAAATGAATGGCCTGAAACAAGGATCAGGAACACGCCGTTATTTTCTGCTCAACACCACCAGAACAGGAAGCTGGGGCTGTTTTAATCAAGCTAACTCCTTTAGGTTGCTTGACATATTGGGACGGCTATCGCTGCCTGTGTTTCAACGAGAGATGCTCAACAATAGCATGACCCAGTTTATGGCAGTAGTAACATTCCTACTCTGTTTTTAAAAGTGGGGGAGTCACTGGTTGTCTAAGATGAAAGTCGGAAGTGACAGCAACAGAACTTCTGTGAAAGACGACGTCAAGCTAACTTCTAAAGACACTTACGGGTTAACACAAACTCACCACCAAGTGCAGCAGCTTGCTGTTGGGAAGTCACTCCCTGCTCACTGAAGTAAAACGAAATGTGCTCTGGTAAACAATTCTTAAACACCTCTAACAGAAGTAGCTCACGTAGAGCCTCGCTCACAGCACACCACAAAAGCGGTTCCCTTTCTTTGGCAAATTCAGCAGAAGCCTGGTTGGCTGTTTTCTTATGACTCCTAAATCGATAGGCTTCCAGCACAAGCTCATGGGCACAAGGGTAGAACAATCTTAAGACTCATATTGCAAAACATCTTCAAGGGAAAACACCTTTACCAAACCTCCTGGGCTTTGCAAATCAATTTATACTGGAGCAACAAAGGCCAAACCTCTTTAGACCGATGCAGCGAAGCAGCAAACAGATTAAACCAGGAGTTCTTAAACTCAGTCCTTGTGTATGCTGGTTTTTCGTCCAACCACAATCGCAATCCCAATGCTAATTTTTCTTAATTACGTGCATTTTCCTGTTTAGAGGGATTATTTAACCCCTTAAGGGTTAAATAATAAGGTCTGAAATGGCTTTGCATTCCACAAAGAATAAAATTCCACTGTTGATATTGTGCTACATTGCAAAAAAAAAATGACATAAAAAGAAAGAACTTATTTTGATCAAATGAAAGACAGAGGTAAATCAATAGGTTCCTAATTTGGTTACTGAACACGTATTTCATTTCATAATATTCTCCTTAAACTTAAAAACACAATGCAGGTTTGACACATTATCATTTCCTTTGTCTTTCAATTATTTATTATCTTCCAGATGGTTAGTTTTAGTGGCCAGGTGTCCACACTTTCACTAATTGGGGGCCTATTGATTCTCTTCAGGCTTTAATTTGAAGTGTTACCTGTTTTTATTCAATTGTTTGTAATATAACACAATAAGCACCATATGAACTTGGGCATATTATTATTTAAGGTACGCATAGCTCTTTCTGACATGATGTAGCTTAAGAGAATAAACAATCCCACTAAACAGGTTCGGGGGCAGGTTTGAGTTTGGGAACCCCTGCATTACACTAAATATCAACTTCAGTCTCTTGGGATTGGAGGAACCAAGGCAAGGCTTTTTCCTCCCCTCAAAGGGGTGTGCTGGTAGAGAAACAGAGGAAGTGAACACACTCAAAGCCTCTGAAGAAGCCAGATGGAGCATCAAATTTGGAAACACTCTTCAGTGCTTCCAGCTCTATCCGTCAAAGTCTGACCTCCTTTGCAACCACAGTCTCAAATTCCAGCCTATGAACGTTAACAGCCTTCTCCATCTCTGCCTCCATCTCCGTCCTATGGAATGGAGTTCATGCATGTGCACCATCTTGGGCCTCCATCTGGAGACACGACAGAATAGCTTTAACACGGGCCTCATCTCTAGACCCAGTGGACACTGGAAAAGGCTAATTAAAAAGCGGCAAGGTGGGTTTCACCCCAGTGTCCTCCCCGTCAACACCTTTCACACTGCCACAGCATGTCTCCTCTTTCACCAGCTTCTCTAAAAACAAACGAGTCTTGCTTAACAGTTCGCCATGGAATTGAAAAATTAAAAGCTGCTGCTATGGCTAATGAATCTGCCGTGCGGTAGCTATCAAACGCCTTCCAAGTAGGGTTGTTCAGAGATGACCCCACCTTGAAACCACTGGTTGCCACGCCTAAGTTTGCCTGAGAGAAACAGTTACACTACTCTATTACTCCAGCTGCAGTGTCACCCAAACACCAAGCCTAATCAAATAACCAATTAGTCAGGAGAAGAAAGAAATCTCAGACAGGCCCCCAGTTATGTTACAAAACCCTCGGCATCTAGGGGTGAAGGGGGGAAACATAAGTGTTTGAATGATTGGTAGGCTGGTTTAGCAATGCACAAGAGTTTTATTTACAATAAAGTTCCACAAAAGTGGAAACAAAACATCAGGGTGAGCCCAGGCTAACGCAACAGACAAAACCAGAACCATTTTAAAATAAACCCAAACTAACTACTGTGCCACAGAAAGAAAAGTACATGGGCCAAGTCTAATGCCTTAAACTAACAAAAAACAAAACAAAACGCAAAGCAAAATGGCGGCCCACACCTATGTAAAAAACCAAGCACTAAACATGGCAGCTTAAATGCACACAACACATGGCAATGGCAAAAAAAAATGGTCGAAAAGCCCTAAGCTGGGGTGGAGGTGGGTCTTATACAAGTTACCTGTGCTGTGATAGGCTGCAGAAACTTGAAATACATCAGCCAATCAGGCAGAACCACAACACGAGTGGCAGTCAAGTGGGCAGAAACCTGTAGCCCCACAGAGAACAGGAAGAGAAGAGAAAAACAGAGACCCACAGGTCACACAGGGCTGTCACAGCCGCCAGTGAGTCTTGCCTAGCACAAGTCTTGGTCTCGTCTCAGTCTTGACTGAGACGGTCTTGACTGCAACGCTGTGACACAGCAGCAGCATCAGGACTACTGGGAGATACACAAGCTTTCAGCCAGACACATAATGAAGCTGCAGCCCATTTATTTTACTCACCTGATTGGACAACTGCAACTAACAGGCGTGACCTTCCCTTGCGAAAACCACGCTGCCTATCCCTTAGGATGTTGTTATTTTCAAGGAACACTTCTACTGTAACTCGTCTCTAGTGATCGATTCCAGTATTTTACATGTGATGCAAGTTGAACTGACAGGCCTGTAGTTTCCTGGATCAGTAAGGCCCCCTTTCTTATATATTGGTATTATATTACCTTGCTTCCAGTCCTCTGGTATTTCTCCGGTCTAAAAATACCTGCCTGTGGTTTAAAGATGATCTCACCTGACTCTTTGAGTACTCTTGGGTTTACACCATCAGTTCCTGCTGCCTCGTTTGTCTTTAGTTTATGTCATTTATCCAGTACTTCATTATCCTCTATCGCAAAATCTATTAAGACATTCTGAGTACTGAATATACCTTCGGTACTATTGTAACCTCTTCTCCAGTAAAACCTTCAACAAAATTACTATTTAAGGCTTCAGAAACATCTTTATCCTTATAAAGCAATGCTTCAAGCAATATTCTTTCTTCAGCAATGCTCCTTATACCTGATGTGGTAGTAGTCAACCATAATTCAGAGGCCACATGAAATGCTTCTGGAAGAAACGTCACCGTTATCTATCGGGTGACCATAAGACAGCCAATCAGCGGCAAGGCCTCGCAGCTCCAAGAGATTGACAAAAACACATCACATGATCACATGGAAGCTGTATGACCTTGGTGCTGATTGGCTGTCTTACCTACATCCAATAGATAACAGTGGTCATGTTCTTTTTCTGGAAGTGTTTCACACAGCCTCTTTAGTTTGGTTGTTTACTAACTGCTTTAGGTATAGATAAAAAGACGAAAGGAAAGGTAATGCACCATATGGTGTCTGTGACCGCTGTTGCATTTTGTGATTATCGGTGAAATATACGGCCCAGCCCTAATGCATAAACACACATAGTCATACTTGCATTCAAACCTACACACACACACTTACACGACATAGCTCAGGAGGTAAGACCGATTGTCTGGCAGTCGGAGGGTTGCCGGTTCAAACCCCGCCCTGGGCATGTCGAAGTGTCCTTGAGCAAGACACCTAACCCCTAACTGCTCTGGCGAATGAGAGGCATCAATTGTAAAGCGCTTTGGATAAAAGCGCTATATAAATGCAGTCCATTTTTTTTTTTTTTTTACACACACACACACATACACTCAGCCTCGGACATCGGAGAAGCCTGGCAGGCCAGACCAGTGAGCTGTGCCTGAATGAGACTCTAGACTGCACCCCATTCTCTCCCTCTAAAGAGCTCTTATGACAGAGAGAACAAAAGCAAATAAACATTTATGATTTATTGGTTTTCCAAAAAAAAAAAAAAAAAATTGCCTTGGGCTGGGTTGGGTTGGGCTATGCTAGGCTAGGCTAGGCAGCGACTTTCAGAAGATTTGTTCTTGTTTCCTGAGGCAGGATGTCACCTTCAGAGAGACAGCAGCAGAGACAGCTACTAAGTCTGCGAGACAACGGGACAGCGAGCCGGCCTCTGATTTTCACCACGGGGGGGTGGGGGCCCTGCCGGGGAGGAGAGCCTGGCTGAGCCTCCATGGGTTCAGCCCAAACAGATGCCCTTCTGACCAGCCCACTCAACGCAAAGCTCATGCTGCTCAGACAGCAAAGCCAAAAGAAGGGACTGTGAGTGAATTAAACCCAGGGTAGCCTGGTTTGGAAATCAGCCTGGCTCAATGATCACCAAAGCGAAGTATGCACTCATAAGAATGCACACTATAACATGTGAAGACACACACTCACGTACGCATGTGCATTTTTATGATTTCAAGATAAAAATAAAAAACATAGTTCTTGCATTTCACCCTGAGTCTGAGTAAAAACAAAATGTGAAGAGAATACATGTCTTAGTATGCAACCATATTCTTTTTTGTGAGCTTTCTCGAAAACACACACTAAAAAGCACATTAATACAGCAACAGATACCATTACAGTATTATTTTTAAGAAATGCTCAGGTTGTCTTATTTTTAAAAAACTTTCCATTACCAAAAAAGACTGTTATAGAAATGTTGTGGTAAAGGCCTTTTACCAGGGTTTTTTGGCATAAAGAAATTCCAAAATACGCTAAATGAAAAGTAATGCATCTTAGCCCGGGGCATCCACTGTTGCTCTCTTCCCAATCACATTCCTTGACCTCGACCGTGTGTTTTGGCCAAGTTGAAACCCGCCTTATTCATGCAGATGAATACGTGGGCCATTTGTCTGGCTCCAAGCTCCATCACTCTCTAAAATAGGTCCACAAAGCAACACAGGAGTTATTACTTTATACCTTGAAAACTTAATGGCTATATGTGCTGTGGCTTACTGCTCCTAAAGAGTTTCATTCAGACCCATCGCTGTATTGTACAGACATCTAGATACACACAATTTTGCTGGAGGTTGAGTTTTTTCAGAAAAGAATTTTGAAAGCAGTGGTCATTGAATGCATTTTGACAAAGCAATGAAAAAATCACACTCTGGTCCACATATACTGCATCACCAACTGTGTGAAGAGTTTTTAAATGATGATCTCAGTATTGAGAAATGCTTGTAACAAATTGTAAAAAACCTGAAAATGATACCAATGATAGCGAATTGTTGATGCACACAGATCCACGCGTTATTTACATGATCTCTTTTATTTAACATGCCTTTCTCCAGACTATTTCACTCATATGTATATACCACCTGTGTACACAGCAGTGTGTGCATGCTGAAGCCATGGCTATCATATTTGCTTTACTCCAGACAGCAGTGTCTCGACTGGGAGTCAAACTCGTAATCTTCCGGTGGTGAATCAGGTGGCTCATTAAAACCCAAACTGGCTAAGCTGACCTGCTGTCGGCAAACAGGTGCCGAGGCCCAGGGTGTCTGAGCAGAGCCGAAAAGTTTGGCTGAGCTGAAAGTTTTGTGTTCTGTGCTCAGAAGACCCCTCCCCAGGCCCTGGGATCAATACGGCAGTGAAATACTGTCCTCTGAAGCATTATCGGTTCCCTTTGTTCTGAGGTGAGGTGGCGTATGGTTTAAGGCGAAGCAGACAGCTAATCTTTATATTAATTAATGCCTGAGGCAGACAGGACCCCACCCCCCCCCCCACCCGCCCCCATCCCTTCCCACTCTCTATCAATTTCACAAGTCCAGTCATTGATCAGGCCTTTAAAATATAATTACAGGAGAAACATGTGTGCGTAGCGCACTGCTGGGGTGGGGGAAGGGGGGATGGGGGTCATTTTTGGAGATTATGGCCACTCCACTGCCCCATGAAAGACTCCTTAGGCTGTGTCAGGCCAGACAGCTGGAACACAGCTGTCCCCTCCAGAGGACATCTCACTTTACCTCCCTTAGGGAGTCAGAGAGGCCGCCTCGGGCACCGCCGCTGTGAGCACAAACCCAGCGCTTCACCACGGCGACGCTCTCACTGCGGACCTTCCTGCTCAGATCCCATTTCCTGTTTGGCTGTTCATATTTATTTTTTAATGTGGCCCATATCCCACACCAGTGTGAGCAGTTAGCTCACCCTGAAATGACCCGCATGCGCAAATGAACAATAACAAAACCAATGTCACACCAGTCACATTAGCCTACGGATAAACGGAAATGCGGAAATAAACAAAATGGAAGTCACTGAAGTTAGGGCTTCTGCATTAATTATAAAGTTGATGTGCATTGGAGGTCAGCAGCAAATTTGTCAGCTAATGACGGTAAAGGTGAGAAGGCAAAAAAAAAAAGAGCCAAGTTTTTAACTGTAGCTTTTTGGTGCAGCCAAGGCTGCTACTTCGGTGCAGAGGGATGTAGGGATGTGGGATCAGAGTCGGGGAGGTGGAACTACGATGAAACACAATTCCTACAAAATTAAAGGACTACATACCTGTCAGCACCTATCTGCAAGACTCTTGTGGCAAGACACGATTCAGGAGACCCATCTTCGCGAGAAAACGTGTAGGAGTTTGGTTGTGTTGGCTAGCAACAGGAACTGGTTACCGCACATCGTCTAACCTCTTTGATATCACCAGAAGTGGAGCTCATTTACATAAATAATAAATGTAAAAAATGTTCATGTTTTATCATTTAGTTAAACATTTAGCCAAATGTTTCATGCATTCAGTTAAATTTTCATGAATGTATCTGAATTATTATACATTTAGCAAAATAAAAAAAAAACCAAAATAAAATAAAAATATAATAAAACTTATAAAAACCAAATAAAACATTTACCTTACACATATAGCTTTGAGGTAGTACATTTAATATTTACACCTGTCATTTCAACGATCGTAAATTTAAGAAAAATGGATATATTCCATTAAATGTGAAAAAAAAAGATATTTTGGTTAAATGTGGAAAAATAATGCAGATAAATAATCGTGTTTTATGTCGCCGATGCATTCAGTTCAGCGGAGAAGGGGATTGGTCTCGGCAACTGCAACTGGTGGAGGGAGCACACGCACCTGCCGTGCGTTAGCTAATCAGCCCAGGTGCGTAGAGATGTGTTTCCCTCCACAGTTTGGAGTCGAGACCGAGAGCACGAGGTTGAGTTTGAGTTTGGTTTGCATGCTCGCTAAAAGACGAAGAAAGAAGCTGGCAACTGAACAGCTGGCCAGCTGAGACCAGCAGTGAGCTGAAAAGCTGTCGCTAGGTTTTGCTTTGTTTTTATTATTTCTGTTTATTGTTTACACCCAGAACCCATGAGGAGGAAGGGGTTCCTTTATTTAATTTTGTGTTGGTGCAGGTGCGCTCTCTCTCTCTCTCCATGCGGTAACCAACGGTGCACACCTGGAACTGCCGCCCCTCCCTCCCAGGGGTGTCACAGTCGCATTCAGCACCGCACAAACAGCAGCCTATCGGATCGCTTCACATCGGGGTTTCCATTTTATTCCCCCGCTGCCCGTGCACGCCTCGTTGCTGGTATGCGGGAGGACTTGCGTCGTATGAAAATAATCCCATTGGATTTTTTTTTTTGATATGATCAGAAGAATTGCGCTCAACCTCTTGAGACCAGCTGGCAGAAACAAATGGCTTCTATAATTTTACAGGAAGCAATTTGGCTTCGGCAGGGAAGAGTTATTTAAATGCAAACAAGGAGCAAGCAAAAAAGCCCGGGGAATGCGAAATGGCGTTCGCTAACGCGTCGATAAATAATGGCCTTAATTGGAGCCCCGTTTCATAAGCGCGTTCCCCCGCCGCTTCCCTTCAGCACGGTGACTTCACCGAAATCCAGAGTGCTGAGGTTCAGCTGAGAGGCAGCACAGAGCACTTCAGGCTCACGCGCAAAAACAAAAACAAAAGCCGTCAATGGACCTGGCTGATACTGTGGTGTAGTTAACATCAAATTCCGACGAGGGCCTTTGCTGAACTTGGACAGGACCTAGAGAGAGCGTAAGCACGTTGCTATTTCATTACGAATAACAGGTCAATCATCCAGAGTGACATACACAGCTTGATTTACTTTAGTTTATTGGAGGAATTCAGATTAAATACATGCTGAAGGGTACAACAGAAGTGCCTCACCTGGGAATTGATCTTGCAACTTGAGGAAAACCCTATTTTCATAACCACTATACTGCACTGACTTCCAACGCCAATTCATTGACAGCTACACACATGTACGCACATGTAAGAACATGGATGAATCTGCATTCTAAAAGTACAGCATAACTGTAGAGAGACAGCCTTTCCCAAAGCCAGATGAAAAGGATGAAGTGTGGAATACATAGACTAGGGCTGCCCAACCCTTTTCCGGGAGACCTGCCATCCTGCAGATCAGGGGTCCTCAATCTTATCCTGAAAGGGCCAGTGTGGGTTCAGGCTTGTTTCAATGAAGCAGTTACACACCTGATTCTACTAAAGAAGTCCTTAGAAAAGACTAGCGGTTGATCAGGATTGGGTGTGTAAATGCTTGGTTGGAACAAAAGCCTGCACCGATACTGGCCATTTCTGGATAAGACTGAGGATCCCTGCTGTGGGTTTTCATTTCAACCCTAATTTGGCACCTGGTTTTACTAATTAGCATCTCAATGAGATCATTAGCTGTTGAATGAGGTGTGCTTTGTCAGGGCTGGAATGAAAACCTACAGGACGGCAGATATCTGGGAACAGGGTTGGGTAGCCTGGCGCAGACGTATGAAATAAGTTTTGCATTCTACAGCAGGGCTGCCAACCCAGGAAATCAAATGAACCCAGAGGTTGATGTCTCTTCAGCTGAAACTAAGTGGTTGCACCCCATGTCAGCATTCAGCCCATTGCGCCTTAAAATATATTTAAACGCTTTCATGGCTTCAGTACCGGCATGACCACATCAAATAAAAAATAAATAAAATAAGATAAGTAAAAACTTTAAAAGTAGATACAGCCACACCATTTCACACAAAGCTTCACAAATGAAATATCCAAAATATCCGTAATTTACAAAAAACTTTTTTTGATATGTTTTGGCATTTACATCTTCTTTGGGATTATATCTGTAATAACAGTCAATAATGCTCTTTTGACATGTCTATTTTTAAAATATATTTACGGAAAAAAAATGTTTTGACAAACGGCTCTGTAGATTACGAATTACTCAATTGTGTGTCACATCAGATTAAGAAAAATAACTGACTCGGACTCTTGGCATAATGCACAACTTATATACATGACATTACATATATAACAATTGTCAGATATCTAGTGTTTAGATTACGGCCTTAGAGAGAGAAACAAATGGTATACAATATATTGTTTCAAAAAAATGTGGCCTGGCTTCCCCTACACAAACATCAAAGCAAACGTGATTGGGGCAATTTAAAATCCGCTGAAACCCTAATCTAGGCAAGCGATCTATGGGTCCCACCCTCCTACAGAGTTTTTTGCTTCCAACTAGTCAACTTTTAGAGAGGCCAAGCCTGACCCATACCCCACCCCCCCAACAGGATATTGTACCTCATATGCTTCTCTTAATAACGAAAAACACAATAAAAAATATGTCATTTCCCTGTTCACCAGTGGTACCTCCCCTTAAAACAGAGTTGCCTAGGTCAAATGAATCTAGGATATACATTTGGAAAAGGATCCAAACTCAAACATTTCTTGTGCTCTGAGCCTAAAGATTTATGCATCCTTTATCAGTGAAAAGGTCATATTCTGATGGCGAACATATAAAGCCAACTCAGGAATACAATCACAGCTGTTTATTATCATTGTGTATTACTGTTAGCAGAATGACACTGCTGGAACTAACGAGCCTGTCAAAGTAGGTTCCAAAGCCGAGAAAATGGATGCCTCATCATAAATTCAACACTCCCGCAGAACTGTACAGAGCAATATTTCTGTGCCACATGTCAAATATTTGCTCTCCTGGGTCCCTACTGGGCCTTGAAAACACACAAACAAACACACACACACACACACACACACACACACACACAGACGCACACACAGACACGCACACGCACATTTCAGAAGCCAGTCCCTTATTTTAGATCAATGTGTGCAAGAGGATTGAAAGCAAATTAATTTTCCTTTAGTCAGTCCTATGGTTGAAGATGCTGTAGTTCTCACTAGCTGAAGATGTCTGGGAGGGGTAAATCATGACCATAGAGCTGTCACGTGAGCTGAGTTGACGGTGCTGTTTAGTCTGGGAGAGTAGGTATAGAGGGACGTGGTTCTGGATTGGTGGACGCTGATAAATGCTCAAGGAGAACCACAGAGTTTAGGAAGTTAGATGCGGATGTTTAGACTGGGAGAGTAGGTATAGAGGGACGTGGTTCTGAATTGCTGGACACTGATAAATGCTCAAGGTGAACCACAGAGTTTAGGAAGTTGGATGCGGATGTCTGGACCGCTGAGCTGACGGAAGCATCCCAAGCAGTACTGCCCCTCAAGCCAGCAGGACCAGATGTTGGCTTATCGGCCTAGCTCAGGGCATTGTTCTGGGCTATGGCACAGAGGGAGGAAGGTAGCTTAGCTAGTCCATGAGTTAGCCCTGCAGTGTTAGAACATAAATTGAAATCGGGTTGGGGCTTCCGTACGAGGGCACTCAGTAGTGGCTGCCTTAGACATTATAGGTTATACACTGGGGGCCAAAAATTGTATCATAGCTCGGCAGAGTCTCTATACACGTTTGTCCTCGTTTTTGGGCACAGAGATTACACCTAACCTTCCTTCCTTTGTTTCTTTTTCCCTGGGGCTCCGTCATCCTGAGTTCACAGGATCGCTCTAACCCTGTCCCCCACGCCGTGGTCGCGAACCGCTGCAGCCCTGTTTCCTTCCCATGCCCTGACGCAGCCTGGAGCTCTCGATGCATCACCCTGCCCCACTAAACTGCACACTATACTTCCCTTCATTTGAAGTTCGACTTTTCCGGCTAGTTTATTACCTCAACTGTAACCTGCTCAACCCACTTTATTGGCTGTGATAGATTCTTATAACGTTTCTGCTACATCGGCTAGCGGCACCCCCTCTATAACCCGGTTCCTCCCAAGATTTCTTCCCATCAGGGAGTTTTTTTCTCGCCATCGTTTGAGGGTATTTATCTCATGCGCTTGCTATTTGAGGGTTCAGATCTAGTGCGTCAGACTTTTCTGCTACTTTGCAAAACGTCTTTGTGACTGTTCTCTGTAAAAAGTGCTGTACAAGTAAAACAGATTTGATTTGACTTTCTCAAAGCCCTGAATAGGCCCCTGTTGTTGGATTGAGAAGATGACTGTAAAGAAGAAAAGAAGAAATAATCCGCAGGGTTTGGCTGGGGGAAAAAAGCCCTAAATAAACACCATCCCAGCAATCCTGGTCAGAATGGAGTTAATTCAGAGGTAATGGGGTACAGTATATTCATAAAATCACCATGCATCTGACCCCAATCTAAACTGTGATTTTCCATCAGCTTATTAACAAGACATTTATGAAGCACATTAGCGTTTTCTCCTGTGCAGGAGGGAGACTACCCCAGCGGCAAAGAGCGGTGACCTTGGTAATATTTCAGGAGCCGAGTGTGTAAATGACACAGCCCATTATGAAATAAACGATCTGACAACAGTAACAAAAGGCAGTCAGAGCACCTGCAGAAACTTTCTTCCAGGACAAGAGGCAGGGCTTACAGGAAGATACGTTCTCAGAGGAAGACTGTGGGGGCCCCCTAACTGCGGTAGAGCTCTCAGGTCTTGGGGCTCAAGCTGTCCCTTCCACCTCTAAATGCTATTCGTTCAACCTACGCTTGAGATCACAGAAATGCACTGTGTTAGGTGTCAGAGGTCAGGTTCTGTCAGGGAGCTGCAGCTAAACAGGAGAGTGCCCGGTAAGTGCTTAGGTGGGAATTGATCTGGGAAAACTATGTTTGCCACTTGAAATGGTGGTAGAGGGCCAGTAATGGGGGAATCATCAGGTGAGATGTTAAGCCAAGTTTCTGGCTTACCGTGGTCAAATACATGGCCAAAATCCCAAAATTTTGGCTCTTTCAGTAAGACCTTCATTTAAATCTTTAAACAAAGCCCTTCCTCTCCACATCAGCTGAGGTGTGGTGGACATTTCGGGCTGAAAGATATACAGCACACATTAGTGGTTTTGTGGTTGAGTGGACTCCAAAGGCCACTGAAAGGTTTTATACAAATGCAATTTCACTCATTTAGCCTTTTCTTTGTTCCTCTGAACAAATGTGGCAGTATACATGTTCCAGACATGTTCTGACACTTCCCTCCAAGGTCATGCATGTACATGTGCGTGGAGTGACAGAGGTGAAAGGGCAACCCTGCTTCCTGCTTCCCCCCCATTTATATATTATACCTATTCTTAGTACCTGTACTAAGAATGCTAGTCTTATGTTCCATTGAAACAAACTGATATATGTATTTGTGCAGATGGGGAATTGTGATTGGCCCCTATGGATTTGCCCAGTGCACAGCCACAGTCAGCGTTGACATGGGTCAGGATCCGAGAGCAGACAGTGGATCTCATCCACTTGCTGGAACAGGGTCTTAATAGGACAGATAGACCGCTTAACAGGTAAACACAGCCACGGTATGGAGAATTAGCAACCTGTTTATATGAACAACATGCAGCATGTGCTACGTAAGTCACCCTCAGTAAGGACGTTGGAGAGTTTCCTCGCCAAGCCACTTGAACACGGGGATGTTTGTTTGCACGTCTCTCACGTCTCCCCGTGTTTCTTAATGCGGGTCTGTTTGGAAAGCATGATGGCTGAATCCCGAACAGCGTGCCCGGCCGAGAGCGTTCGACGCTACGAGAGCGCGCGGCCAGACGGTGCTTTCTCCCACGCGAGCGAAGCGTAGCGCATGCTAACGGAAACAGCGCCCAGGGGAGTCCGCCCAGTGGGAGGCTAGTTTCTGAGGCCTCGGCATGAGGATGGGAGGGGACGGGTGCAGACGCTAAATCTTATCTCGCACCCGGGCGTAGAGACGGGGCCGCACCCTCCTGCGCTCCCCGGGGTGTTCCTTAGGCACCTCCGCGGGGCAGCTTTCCTGGCTAAACGAGGCCTGGGACACCCCCCCCCCCCCCCCCCCCACGCAAACTCCCGCTAGCTAACCCAGCCGAGCAGCTGAGATCTATCACGGCCACCCCTCCCCCCAACGCAGCAGGCTCAGCCATCGTTTCGTCATGGCAACATCACCTCAAGAGGATATAAAAACTGGACAAAAAAACATGGTGGGCAGGAAGGCAGGCTGCGGGCAAGCTTTCTGCCGCAGCTGAAACAGATCTGATTCCCGTAACAGACTCACAGAACACCAGAACAGGGAGCTGCTTCTCTCCCAATAAAAAAAAATCAATCTTTGTGTTTATTTACTTTGTATCCTTCCATATATTTATTCACTAGACACAGAGCCTGTTTTTCACGAGTGTGAAAGGCTAGAGAAGGGAAGACTGGAGGCTTGTTTGGGTGGCGCTGATTCGGGAGGGCAAGACTCTCTCAGATAGTTAATGCGGTGTGAGGGGCACACGGTGGGGAGGGGTGGGGGGATGAGGGCTGCGGGGGAGGAGGGGGGTTGCATTTCAGATGCAGGGGGAGCAGGCAAACAAACAGGCGGGAGAGCCTCGGTGTGTACAGCGCTGGTCTCCCATGGCGACGGGACCTCTTTTCTGCAGGAGGGCGGGGCGTGCGGTAGTCTGAGTCACAGGCCAGTCTAAATCTCTGCAGGTGGTCCTTTTAATTGCGCCCACACGTCAGAATCAGTCACACAGGTAAAGTGCAGGTGCCACCCAGAACCATGAGTGACAAGCAGAGGCCTCTCTGCTCTGTTTGATTCTTTGAGAAACAAGCGCACGAACACCTTCACTGAGCTGCTGCTGACAGTCAGACATCGCGGGTGGCACGCAGGGGGTGTGGGGGGTTCTGGGATACCTCTGCTGCATTAAGAGGAAAAATCAAACGTGATTGTACACGTTTCGTGAATGAGGCCCATTTTGTTTTTGGGATTTGGAGTAGTGTTTTGTGCGGGAGATATAGTTTTTTGTGTGATCTGGGGTACTCTTTAGTGTAGGAGATGATGTGTGTTTGTGATTTGGGGCACTCTTTTGTGCAGGAGATGTTGTGTTTTAGGGATTCGGGGTACTCTTTTGCGCAGGCGATAAAATGTTTTTGAGATTTGTGGTACTCTTGTGCAGGAGATGTTGTGCTTTTGACCGGGCTTTGCGATGCCCTCTCCTCGGATCACAGAGGCGTTTTGCTGTGCGTTTCAGCCGTGAGCGCCGCGGGTGAAGGGAGGGTGTCAAAACAAGGCTTCAGAAGCCACGGACCCCGCTCCCCGCTCCCCCCAACCCCGCCTCGGCCCATCGTCTCCTGCCTGTCATGATGCCTGTTTTTGGCTCTTTGTGCTGACGGGCAAGCTGAGGAGAACAGCGAGAACACTGCACAGAGAAGGAGGGGAGATGTGGACAGCGAAGCAGCGCTAGCCTTTCTCTCTGTCCCTTATTCTTATTTTTTTCTGGACCTCTGCTTCGGCTAAGCTGCCGACAGGCTGCGTCCACACAGGCCAGCCTGGGAAAATCACCGTTGTTCATTGAGTTCAACTGCAATCAGTAAGAACCGCACGTTACACACATTCAGTGATTAATCAACATTTATCCTTGTATTCTAATAATCATTATGCGCAGACCTAATTTATTATTCATAGCTGCTCGCCCGCCATCATCGTTCACAGTCATTACACAAAATAAAATCATCGCCATCAGTCAGGATCAAAATTATGCATGTTCATCATTATCACAATCATCAACGTTCTCGTTCAGAATAATTATCCACACATGACATATCCTATATCATGAAGGTGCATACCAATGTGCTGTAGATTTTTGCAGCTTTTAAATGCATTTATTTTTTAGTAAAAACTGTGTACTTTAGACCTTTAACTAGCATTGCTTCAAAAGCAGAATCAGATTTGATTAAGGCACTATGCTGTGATGCATGGATAAACCTCAGGGCCTCAGATTGAATCCACTATGTGCCCCTGCCAACTGTGGTCTGTAAATCCATAAGGCGACTGAAGCAATTGTTAATTAAGTTTGTAATTTAACAATTCACATTAGGGCAAAGTGCGCATTCTCAGCTTTTATTTAAGGGTATTTTTTAAATACATTTCTGTTTCCCCACGTAGAAATTACATCACTTTTTATACATAGCCACCATTTCAGGGCACCACAATGCTTGGGACATATGTAAATGAAATTAGCCACGTTTAGTACTTTGTCACATAACGTTGCATTCAAAGGATTGAAATCTGTGACCCACAGACATCAACAGGTGCTGAGTATCTTCTCTGTTGATGCTCTGCCAGGCCTGTACTGCAGCCGTCTTCAGTTCCGACTTGTTTTGGGAGCTATTTGCCTCATGTTTTCTCTTCGGCATATGAAATACATAGTCAATTGGACAGAGATCAGGCAATGACTTGGCCAGTGAAGAATTTCCCAGTTTTTGGCTTTGAAAAACTACTTTGTTGCTTCAGCAGTATGTGTGGAATCATTGTCCTGCTGTAGGATGAAGCACCATCCATTGAGTTTACATGCATTTGGTTGAACTTGAGTAGATCAGATGCTTCTGTACACTTCAGAATTAATTCTTTTTCACAATGGTGTTGGCCCCCCACATCAGGCCCTGGGAGGTAATCATTCCCCAAAATTTAAAGGTTGCCCCGGCTGTTATTGTACTGCTATGAATGATGAGGGGGGACAGTGATGGGCTCTTTCTGAAAGCAGATGCCCGTCTGTACGTGGACTCATCACCGTTTTGGTGAGGCTGGTCAGCTTCGTGCCGTCAGAAAAAATGTCAGAACTTTTACAGATGGATCTTTAAAGGTGCAGTCATTGGTGTACAGCAGTGGTAACCAGTCCTATTCCTGGATATCTACCATCCTGGAGGGTTTCATTTCAAAACTAATTTGGCATGCCCAACTCTATTGTTGAATGAGGAGTGCTTCATTAGGTTTGGGGTGAAAAACTACAGAATGGTAGTTTCCAGGAACAGGGTCAGTTAACACTGGTGTGCAGGGAGAAAAGCAGTGGGGAGAGCACAAAACACTGGGGAGCACCAGTGCTGATGGTCTCTTAAACCTATTAAACCAAGAAAGTAAATATTAAATGGATCATTTAGGTGACAATAAAAGTGATACACTATCTGAGACCTAGGTACAGAATAAATATTAGTTTAAAGAAGATCTGCAGATACTTTGGAAATGTGCCTGAGACAGCGGTGTTTGCTCTTACCCTTGGAGTGACATGGCGTGGTTTAATTTTCTGCGGCTCCCCAAGGGCAAGAATCAATACCACTGATTGAAGGATTTATTGACATGATCCCTAAAATGAAGCAAACCTCACAAGAAACCTAAAAGGCAGCAAATCAATCAAGCAATGAGTTCAGCTGTGTCAAAAGCTCTAAATGAGCTATTACTTGGGACTTTTGGACACCCGCTGTAAGTCAACGAGTGCCCCCTCCGCCCACCATCCCATTACATATTCCACACAACCCCAGCATTTCTCCACACTTAATTGCTTTCCTGCGAGAGCTCATTTGTAAGTCTTGGACCACACCAGGCTCATGAATCTCCATGTCTCACTGAATAATTCAGTAATGAGCTTGTTTCTTATTTTCTTCTCACAAAGGAGACGTGATTGGTGGGAAGTAAGTCTTTGGCGTATTTTACACACTCCGCACAGCCATGGCGCTTGTTTAGCAGTCACAGTCTGCCTCGCATTACACAAATAATTGGTTCATAAATTGGTCGTGTCACTTCAAGTTTTTTACTGTACGTTAATCCACCTGCAAAGGCCTTTGTGCGCTGAAGCAATTTCCCTCGCATGATTGCTGAG
The DNA here is from genome assembly GCF_013347855.1 of Anguilla anguilla. NCBI lineage: Eukaryota > Metazoa > Chordata > Actinopteri > Anguilliformes > Anguillidae > Anguilla > Anguilla anguilla. The sequence continues at coordinate 9,917,557 of NC_049212.1, forward strand.
ACTGCAATGGTTACACAGCCTCCTGAGAGAGAGAGAGGGGGGGGGGGGAGAGAGAGAGAGAGAGAGAGAGAGAGAGAGAGAGAGAGAGAGAGAGAGCGCATCTGGGATTAAGACTGGAAGACAGAACAATCTTTTCTGGTACAGATATAAGACACTTATGTTTGGAGTGGTTGGCAGGTCTCGTTGGCTAGCTTCTGTTAGCCAAGCCAAAGCTTACAGGAGTCCGAACAATGCAATCCACGTATAGCACTGCCACAATAGTGAATAGTGGAGTACTTACTGTCTAGACTGCCTGAATGCAAATACTGTGTGTCTCTTTGTGTCTGCTCCAACTGCTGAGAATAGAGATATTCTCAGAAATGCAAGCCAGCCTATTTAATATTGTTCATCACACGGTAGGCCTGAAAATAGTTGGACAAAATTTGAAGGCCCGCATTTTCCTGATTATTCAAAGAGCCTACAATATCTAAAATCCATCTGTGTCAGGGTGGGCGAGGGAATGGACCCAAACGCAGAGTGAGGGAAAAAACACAAAACTCCAAAATAGGACGAACAAAGACTTTACTAACAACTCCGGAAAAAGGGAACAAAAAGCCTCGCAGGGCAACTCACTAAACACAAAGAAAAACAGGAAACAAGAAAATACAAAAGTCCAAAAGCACGTTGCAAACAGAACATGGGCAGAAACACACGGGGCAGGAACATGACCAGAGGCACGAACAAACAAACTAACTAACAACAAGGATCCAGCACCTGAGTCAGGGAGAAGGGAAACTTAAATAGACACGACACTGACGAGACACAGGAGGGCACAATGAACAATCAGGTCACAGAGAGGGAAGGGAAAACGAGACAACCAGCAGACAATAATTGGACAATAGAAAACAATAATACAATTAAACAGGACACAAAACAGAAGTGCCGCCATCTGGCGGCCCAACAAGGAAAGACAGAGGGAAAACACAGAACCATGACAATCTGACCATGGGATGATCTTTACAGAAAAAAAGTAAAGCAAACTGAAAATCGATGATAAAAAAAGTAAAATAAAGTCATTCAAAAGGCACACCGCAAATGGAACAAGTGTGCATCTCTCCTGGGCTTCTGCTTTGCATTTTTCACGACGTTACACATTTTTGACATCAGTGTTCAAAAGGATATTTACAGTCAAAGCCCATCAGTGCTTTGCGTGTGTCTCCAGGGGGAAATAAATTATGATTTTATGAATATTTATGAAGTCATGAGCATGATATGCTGTCTTGGGAATGGTGGGGTTTCCAAACCAGTATGTTGCACCATACGACAGCTACGCTGTTCATGAATGAACTGTACACGTGATGCGCTGCTGCTGCTACATGTTGTTTTATGAATCATGGCGTTTCAGAACCCCATTAGCTACTCTCTTTAGACATTCTGCTCAGGCTCATAACCACACTGCATGATGAGCCTGGCCAGGCTGCCACTGCAATGTGAGAGGCACACCAACATTCCAGGACTGTGCTCGGCCAATGAAACGATGGACAGCTACTTCTTCTGACCAATCACGACCTTGCTTAGGTTGGGCAACAGGAGGCAAATCAGCTCAACCACTGACCTACAGTATAACACAATGCTATAAAATGATCCTAGAGGTAATCTAGGATCAGACTGGCCTTTTAGCTCAAAATGGACAAGGGTAGGGATTGGACAGAGGAAACGAAATCCAAGATCAGAAATCCTACTCAGGGACTCTTTATGAATACGGGCCTAAGGGTCCACATCATATCCCCCCCAAAGGGCCATAAGTGAGGCTTTCAGCAGCCTGATTGGTTTGTTATTATTTCAACAAGCCCGGAAAAAAAAAAGATCCGACAGAATCCCTGCCTCCTTGCAGAGGCAGCATGGCTTTCAGCTGTTACCAGGGACGACGCAGTTTGCTGGCTGTTCACCGCACGGTAATTAGATCTAAGGCTTCGGGACCAGCAGAGACACCCCCGTAACAAATTGCACCCCAAAGCGCGAACACCGCTGTCTATTGGCCGCTAAGCCCAACAAAACACATCAAATCAGATTTTAATAATTCCGTCAGTTACTCAGCAAGAATCAGCGTGCGGCACTGGGAGACAAGCCTAAACAGAACTGTTGCTCCTGGGTGATGCATTTATTTTTGCTATAAGGTTTTAGGCACGTATACAAGATGCAGTGCGTCAGCATGGATGTGGATTTTAACTTTGTTTTTATGTTAATGAAGTGCCAAAACATTATCCCAATCAGCAGATTATTTCTGCATACTAGCCAACTAAAGTTTTACTGAAGAAAAACTATTGAGATTGCATTAAAGAGGAATCATACACAGGCAAAAATCAAAAAAAGGTTGGACGCTCAGATATTTGTCAAGTTGAAATTGATGGCCAGTGATTATGATGGGTTATGAGTTAATTAATGTTTATTTACGAGGCACAGACACAGACGTTGCTTCTCACGGTGCTCATAAGAATGAAGAGAGATATGACTGAGTTTGGGTTCCCCACTCTCCCTTAGTACAGCCACCTGTTCTCACAAGACGCACGCTTTTCTATTCCATTGCCTGCTAACCGTGAAAGTATTGTACTAAGCGTGGTTTTACTGAGCTAGCCAGATAACTAGCTACAAAAAGTAAAAGTCTGTGGTCACCTTGTTAGTGTACCAACCTCACCCACGACACAGGCCTCACACATTAGCGAGATGGCCTGACCATTAACCCCACATGTTACTGTGCACGGTAAAATGTCCAGTGCTAATACGGGTCCAATAGGTCTCACTCCCTAAAATGTTATAGTTAGAGTTGAATTAACACCATTACAGCTGGATTAACACTGGACATTTTAACTGTGTACCTGTGGTGGGGGGGGGGGGGGGGGGGGGGGGGGGGGGCCTGGAGGAGTATATTGGGGCCAGTGTAAGTTAGAGACTTCAGAAACAGGGAAGCAGACGCGTGCTCCTGTGCTCTGCTCACAGCCAGCCTGAGCGCTGGGAGACGGGCCGAGCTGTACCCCCCGCCAGTAAACGGATCTGATTCTCTCTGAGAGAGGAGAAGCCCTCCAGCTGGGCCCTGCTGACACCGCGGCTCAACTCTGCACCTTGGCCTGCGAGCGCCAGGTGCTTCAAGTGCTCCTCCGTCACCACGACTGGTGCGGGACCCAAGACTCCCCGGCTCTCCTTGGCCTCGCTACCACGCCCACTTTGAACTCGCGGACCGCACGCGAGGACAAGCGCGCTGAGGGCTCCCCTTCCCCTCCACCGCCCCTGTACCGCACACGCGAGGACAAGCGCGCTGAGGGCTCCCCTTCCCCTCCACTGCCTCTGTACCGCACACGCGAGGACAAGCGTGTTGAGGGCTCCCCTTCCCCTCCACCGCCCCGTCGTCCGCGCTCGTTTGCTTGGCTAAACTAAAACCCGTCTGGTGGCCTGGCTGGCTGGTTAATTACACTCAGGCTAATGAAATCAGACTCCATGAAAGAGCACGCCGCTTCGGATGGAGATTTACCCCCCGCTCTCTCCGCGCTCTCGGGCAATTTAAAGCCAGCTGGGCCGCGGTTAGCGGTTAGCGGCTAGCGCACGGAACATCTCATCTCACAGAGGAAGCATCGGTCGGCATGGTGCCGGTTGTGCCGCGGGAGAACGACAGAAGGCCAAGATGAGGCAGGATTAAAAACGAGCTGCTGTCTGCAAACAGCAGAGGACCCAGAGAGGCTGGGTTAGTAGGGGAGTTATAAGTTTAAACAAGAGGCTGAGTTGACGATTCCAATTTGAGGCGAAGAGGGGAAAAACGGGAAATATTGTTAATAATCGACCTTGGCATTTACCAACAGGTTGGCACACAGAGCTACATAATGAGTGTCTTTCAGGGAGAAAAAATGAAAAAGATCAAGACTGATCAGTTGATGAACAATATTTCCATTAACATTGTTAACACAGCATCCCAGAACACTGGCATGCTTTGGTTGAGATTTGCGGATGTACACAGTTGGCGTATTTTGGTCGAGAGTACTTTCTCAATGAAACCGTGCACATCAAGGTCTGTGGATGTTTTTGAGTAACCCGGTCATTATATTTGGAAAGCAACGCTGCTGTTGAGTTTTTCAAATGTAAATTTTTGCCGCTTTGAGCATCACAAAACTTGGTCCGGCTGAGGTCCACTGTATCAGGCTGAGCTGCAGCAGATACCTGGAAAGCGTGTTAAATCTCAGTGAAAATATCTGGATGGACAGCTAGCACTCCAGGTAAGTGGAAACCAAGCTTTATTTCATTTTTGGGTGTACTGTCCCATTAAGTCTTGTTTTAAATGTGGAGACTGACTCTGCGTTCCTGAAATGGGCCAACTGACCGTTTTGCCACCGAGGGGATCTATGTGAAAGGACTCTACCTTAGTTTTTAAATTTTAGGGACCACAAGATGTCCTGCACAAGATTTAGTTGTAAAGCACTTTTTACGCATAGGCTCTCACAAAGACACTACAGCAGAAACACATTAGAAGACCAAAAATCTATGGTCCTGATTTTCCCTGTCCCAGACACCTTTAAAAAAAGGATTGACTATGACGGCCACTTACTTGTCGAGGACAAAGTACAAGTCGAAAGCGCCTCTCCTTTCAAGACCTCTCCTCCTCTTCAACATCTTCCTCTGTCTCAGCCGACACTTTAAAAAAGAGAGTGTGTCTGAGGCCTGAACATATAAAGTCAGATTATTACATAAAACAGGAGCCCTGTAAGAGAAGGCTCTGCCTCCCATTGTAATTTTAGATATACATGGAATTTTAATATAACATAACATAACATAACGAGAACAGGCCGTTCTGCCCACCATTTTCCTAACTAAATTAGTGCTCTGATTACCTATAGACTAGATGGTCTAGATGGTATCTAACACTGTATCAAGACTAGTCTTGAAAATCCCCAGAGTTTCTGCCTCTACTACGTGACCTGGCAGGCTATTCCACACATTGACTACTCTACATAGCCAACTATATATCCAACACCCTGTGAGCAAAGCAATCTTGGAGGAGAACAGAGGATAAGAATCTCTGGAGCCAAACCACTTACAGCCTTATGTTAGAAGTAGAATCTTATAGTCAATTCTAAATGTAACAGGCAGCCAATGAAAAGATGCAAGCACTGGACTATTATGTTCACATTTCTTACTTCTAGTAAATACCGTAGTGGACACATTCTGTACAAATGGAGACTTTTCAAGGCTGAATTACTGCAAGCAGACAATTAAGAATTACAATAATCCAACCTAGAGGTTACAAAGACTTGAACCATTTTTTCAACATTCTATTCTAGAAATTTTCCTTGGGTGAACGAAGGTCGCTCTTGTGATTTTATTAATGTGGGCCTGAAAGGAAGGAACTGAATCAATAGTCGCACTAAGGGTTTTAACAACTGACACAGAGAAACCATCTAGATCTAAAGAAAAGAATTTATCTCTAAAAGATTTGGGGCCTACTACTACTCAGTTTTATCTGAACTCAATAAAAATAAATTTGGGGTCAATCAGGCCTTTATGTCTTTAAGACTTTAGCCTGGGAACAGGGAAACCTTGCTTAGTTTAACCGGTATACAAAGTTGCGTGTCATCTGCATAGTACTGGTAGATAACATAACATCCGCAAGTGGGAGCATATACAAAAAACTGCAAGTGACCCAGAACAGAGCCTTGTGGTACCCTTGAGTACTCAGATGACTCCTGGGCTACATTCACACTGCAGCTAAATGTGGCTGTCGCTCCTCATCAGGGTGCATAACCCTGTTACGTTCATACACAGTTCGGTTGTGAAAGAGAGTGACAGGCGCATTCTACAACCGAAGTCACTACCTGAAAAATTCATGGAACTGACTACCGAATGCGGAAGCAGTCAGTCTGAGCAGCGTATACCAGGACTGCTCTGGACGCTAGGCACTGTGAACATACCTTAGCTCCCTCGTTTAAAAATGCCAAGGTCTACACAAAGTATGTCAGATAAAATTCTTAAGAACGAACACATCGGGGGCAATTTTATCACGAGGTGACGGATGAACTTTCAAAAAATTTTCACATGAATGAAGTACACTTTCCAAACATGGCATGGCATTTGCTATATTGCGTTACAGTAAATGTTCTTATGGTTAAAGACAATATATACAGCTGCCGCGAGATCTGATTGGTAGAGTGACTTCTGTTACCGTGCATACGCAGTGAGCTCGTTTCACTTCGCTCTGCAGCAATGTGTACAATACACAACGATATTCACTCTCGAAAATGAATACAGTTGTCACTACCAAAAACTGAGAGTGTGAATGTAGCCATTGTTTGCCCTCACAAACTGAGATCTATCAGAGAGATGGGACCACAAAACAGCTTGCACGGGGAGACCAACAGATCTGTCCAACAGGCGGAGGAGAATATGGTGGTCTGTTGTACCAAAGCAGCACTTAAGTCAAGCAGGATGAGTGTGGAGACACAGCCACAGTCCAGGGAGAGAAACAAATCATTCATTATTAAGGCAAGGGCTGTCTCAGTGCTAAGATGCTTCCTAAACTCAGACTGAAACCTCTCATACACATTGTTAGTCTGTAAAAAAAATTTATATAGCTGTTGGACTACATATTTCTCAAGGATCTGTGGTAGAAATGGGAGGTTTGAAATGGGTCTATAATTAGACAAGTCAGTATGATCCAAATTTTATTTATTGAGCGGTGGGTTGATTTGTGCCATCTTAAAGGATGTAGGAGCATACTCTGGTAACAATGAAGAATTTATTACTGTTTGTCCAGAATTGGTTTGTCAAGGACAGGCAATAACTCCTTCAATAGCTTTGTGGGTATGGGGTCTAGAAGGCAGGTGGATGATTTGGAAGTAGACACTAATTTGATTAGTTCAGTCTGACATATGGGAGTGAACAGTTCAAGGTATTCTGAGTGTCTAGCAGGCAGCTCAATATTGCCAATACAGATCTCTCTGTCTGGCGTAAAAAGCAGATATCTTTTCCCAAATTCCTGTTAAAGAAAATCAAGAAATCATTAACACTTCATGATGCTGGAATTTGAGAGTTAGTCCTTTCATTATTATTAGTTAGTTCAGCAATCATTTTGAAGAAAATTGGCAATTGATCTTATTTTCTTGTATACAAATGAGAACACCTAGCTTTAGAATACCTGCAGTTCAGTGGAAAGCCATTTGTGTTCCATTTAACAAGACTTTTGCGTAAGAGCCCTTGTGTGGTCACTATACCAGGGGCGCAAGTCTCTTCTGAATAACTTTTTTAGGTTTTAATGGAGCAACTGCATCAGGATCATGAATACAGAATACATTTGTATTCATGACTATTCAAGAATAAATTGGTTTTACACAAAATGTTTTTGTCCCCACACATTATTGCAATATGAATGCAGATGCAACAGAGCCATCTGTATTTTCTAAGTGGAGATTAAAATGGAGAGACCTATAGACCATCACAAGGCTGAGAAAAGAAGCGGTTTCTACCAGCATCAGTGAAGGACAAAATGTCTACGGCCTGGCCTTAACTCTGAGAAGCCATTTTGAAAATCGAGATTATAAACTACAGTACCGTCCATAATTTCATGGACAGTGACACAACTATGTATAAAAAGGGCTGTAAGTCCTACACAGACACCCCTCCCCCCAAAGTTCTCAATGGCAGCAGATTGGCCACATGTCATGTCAATCAAGAGTACCTGTCCATCAGGCAGAAGCCGTAGGGAAGAGAGATGAAAATGGGAAGAATTTGAATTTGAACTGATGCAATTTAAAATTCAATCTACCAGCATGCCTGTGGTCGATTGCGATTGTCGTATTGGGCACCCTGCTCCAGACCCTATTCAAGCTAAGGAAGAAGTTGTCACCGATGACTGGCACACCATAATTACATTTTGTCAGCATCTCCTCAGCATCTGAACACATACCACAGACTCGTAAAGCTGCAGTCATCAAGCCCTTCCTTAAGAAGCCGAACCTGGATGCAAATGATTTGTCTAACTACAGCCCTGTGTCAAACCTTCCATTCCTGTCTCAAACCTTCCATTCCTTTCTAAGGTATCAGAAAAGGCACCTGCACTCCAGGACTATCTTGGACTGCTGTAGTCAAATTCCCTTTGCAAAAAGTAGCACTGTCGCCTCACAACAAGAAGATCTGGGGTTCGAATCCTGGCCTAAGCCTTGCTGTGAGGAGTTTGCATGTTCTCCCCATGTCCCCGTGGGTTTCCTCTGAGTACTCCGGTTTCCTCCCACAGTCCAAAGACATGCAGCTAGGCTGATTGGAGACTCTCAAATTGCCCATAGGTACGAGTGCATGGGTGAATGGTGTGTGCGCGATAGATTGGCGGTCTGTCCAGGGTGTATTCCTACCTCTTGCCCAATGCACGTTGGGAAAGGCTCCAGCACCCACCACAACCCTGTCCAGGATAAGCAGGTATAGATCATGAATGGATGGATGGATGGTGACTCTACTCAGGATAAGAGAGTATAGATAATGGATGGATGGATGGTAACCATGCCCAGGATAAGCAGGTATAGATAATGGATGGATGGATCGTAACCCTGCTCAGGATAAGCGGGTATAGATAATAGATGGATGAATGGATGGTAACCCTGCCCAGGATAAACGGGTATAGATAATGGATGGATGGATGATGATCCTGTCCAGGATAAGCGGGTATAGATAATGGAGGATTGGCTACACGGTACATGCTCACACATTATAGTTTGGCTTCTTCTCCTCCCTGTCTTCTGCTGTCTGTGCCTACCTCTGGTATCTGGAACACACACATTTACCTCATGTCTGCGGAAACACAGGCTTAGTGTGAATCTGTAGTTTCTGTGCACCTACGCAAAGGTGCTCGCCTGTCGTGGAACCGCATCGAGTGGTTCCTTATTATTGGTCGTTCTGTATTCAACAACCTTAATGAGGCGTTTAATGTCTAATGTTTCATGACTAATCAGCGTCATTAGGGCTTTCTAGTGAAGAATTACATATTTTTATATTAAATATGAGGCACTTAAAACACTGATTTCCACACCTCCACAATGCTGCAGGCACAGTTTGTTCTTTCAGGAGAAACAGGAAAAATAGATTTAAAAAACAGACAGAGCTGTGCTGATTAAATAAAAGAAACACATGCAAATCTTGATCGTCACAGTGCAGAATTGGTTTAAGGGTGTCAAATAAATAATTACGTGAAGGGAATAATCAATTATATTGCAGATGTCTACAACCAGATCTGGGCCAGATACGTGCCGTGCATAGAATTCTTCAGACGCTTGCAAACGTCTCGCAGATCGCAGAGAATTCTCAAGGAAGCACTAGCAATCAAAACACAAACACAAGATAAGAAAAAAAAAAAATTTTGTTGAGAATATTGGTGAAAGTAAATGTATCATTTACTATTGTCAGTAATATACAGTACAGGAACTTACTCAGATCTGAAGGGCTGAAGTGTTTCCAGTGAACGTTTTTGGCCCGTATTGATTTACAGTACAATAATATGCCACAGCAGCTGCAAATAGCCGAGCTATGAATCCAAGGCTGCAAACTGACCGCAGGCAGATGGAATGTTACAGCCTCACCGTCAAATTCCTTCTCTAATAAATGCCTCCGTGCTGCATAAATGGATAGCAACCCTCTCGCTCAGGAATGTGACAGGAACAACAGCAGAATTTACATATATAGTTATTTGCTGCTCGTGTGCAGTAAGGTAGTATGATTACATATGTGCATCTAATTACCACACATGAAGGATTGGCGGGTGGCTGAGACATTCAGATTTTGGGATCCCTGGGAGTAGCATATGCACGCATCTCCTCTTGTCCAGGAATAAAAGAGAACAACATACTAGCCAGGAGAAAATTATCCCGTATTTTATTCGGCAGATCTGTTTCGAGCCTAGGATTTCAACAGGGGCTCTGTGAAAGAACCATAAGGACCACCCCCTCCCGGGCCAGGGCTGCAATATCCCCCCTCTGCCGAACGACCCGCGATTGCATTCTCCTCTCCCGGTCTGTGTGCTCTACAACCTCCTCCTCCCCCGCCCCAATCTGTGATTGCAATCTTAACCCCCCCAATACGCAATAACCACCCCCCCCCCCCGAATATCTTATTTCAGTCACACCACTGCATGCCAGGTTACGTGCCAGAAAAATTGATTTAACACTTATGAACAGAAACAAAAAGTTGTCATGATTAGTTTCACTCTCTCCATTTCCCTGCTTTTAAAAAAAAATTATTTATTTATTTATTTGCCTAGTATGAAACTGCACCTATTTCCATTTCTATGCCTCTTTATTTCCATGACAACCCCCCTACACACACATCTTGGGATTCTGGGTAACAGCATATTTTATGGTGCCAGTATCACAAGCTGTAAACAGTTATCAGCGCTTAGATTAAATAATAAATTATCCAGACACGTCATGTATTTAACAGCCAAAGTCGGCATGTGTGAATCTGTGAAATATTTGATGGTCTGGTAGTCTTGTTTTTACTTACAGTTTTGGTGATCAGACATCACATATGACTTTGAGAATGCATAAAATATCCTTGTACTCTTGTTTGTGTGTTCATGGTATGTAAAAATCCAATGCTGCGACTAAGAGGAGGTAGGTGTTGCGGAGATTGTTTGCATGTTCCATTATCATTAAGTTCCTTCTCGGAATTACTGTAATTCAGGGCTGTCCAACCCTGGTTCCAGGAGACCTACTGTCAAGCAGGTTTTCATTTCTACCCTAATTTGGCACACCTGACTCTACTAATTAGCAGCTCAATGAGATCTCTAGCTGTTGAATGAGATGTGCTTTGTTGAGGTTGGTGTGAAAATCTACAGGATGGTAACATTAGGTCTCCAAGAACAGGGTTGGGCAGCTTGGTGCTAAACTGCTATTTAAACTTGTCTCATCGCAACATTTGTTTTCCACTGTCTTGGTGGTCTGGATGAAAACAAATGAACAAATTAATACACAAATGATCATAAAAATTGAGGCCAGAAGAGTAGCAGGTCCTTTCGGTTAATATCTATTCTGGTTAAATCCCTGACCTCAAAGCATTTGCTTCATTCTTATTGGTTTAACCCATGCATAAGCAAAGTGTGATGGGATCTGTAGTTTAAGATGAACCCTCAATACATTCTTTTAAAATATATATTGTACACTGAGGGTTCATCAATTTGATTCAGTGATCACACAACAGCGTAAAGTTGAGCATCTGCAGTCCTGCAGCTTGTCAGCCTAGGACTCCGCCCACTTATGCAGAAAAGATTCCACAAAATTCTTCCCACTTCCTCCAATCAAACTGCAATATTCTCAGAGCTCTGCCAAAATTCATGCAGTAAACACACACCAATCAAGGCACAAGAGTAGGCTGAGCCCTTTAGACAAACATGCCCAAATAAAGTTTCAGATACACTACATGGTTAAAAGTATGCGGACACCTGACATCCAACATCTCATCCACAATTATGGGCATTAATATGCAGTTGGTCCACCCTTTGGTGCTATAACAACCTCCACTCTTCTGGGAAGGCTTTAGAATGCAGTACTTCTACAGGGATTTGCTTCCATTCAGCCAGAAGCGCATTAATGAGGATGGGTACTGATTGGGCGACAAGGCCTGGGTCACAGTTGGCTTTCCAATTGATTCCAAATGTGTTGTATGGGGTTGAGGTCAGGGCTCTGTGCAGTTCTTGTGCACCGTTCTTGACAAAACCATTTCTATATAGGCCTCGCAGCGTGCCTGGGGGCATCGTCATGCTGATACAGGAAAGGGCCTTCCCCGAACTGTTGGGGCAGCACAGAATCGTCTAATGCGACTGTATGCTGTCGCATTAAGATTTGCCTTCACTGAAACTAAGGGGGTGTAGCCCAAACCATGAAAAACAGCCCCAGACCAAGGGGTGTCCAGGTACTTTTGGCCATATAGTACGCACCATTTGCCAACTATGACTCAGATACTGCAGCCGGTTGTGTCCCAGTGGGGTAAGAGAGGCCTCAGCCAGAAAAGGGAGCCTCAGTTCACTGTTACGGCTACGCTAGCGCTACATAACCTGAATTTAATCTTTTTCACACATAGCCGTCTCACGTTTCAGGTGTATTCTTTTACGATCACGTGGTGGAAAATAATAATGTGAGAGCAATTCATTTTACAGTTCCATTTGGCCTTTACATCGCATTCAATCTTTCCATCAATCAGTCCACTGTGTTTTTGTACAGCACCGTTTACAAACACAGTGCCACACAATGCTTCATAATGGATTTTCCAACCTACTTTTCCAGAGGGAATAAAAAAGCATTTTTAGAAATGGGAAAATAATTCTCTGACCCCTTAAAAGGAGATCAAGCTATATTATCACAGCATTGCTTCTGCAAAACGGTGCCTATTGATTTGCAATGCGTCTGTAAGTTAACTATCATCTGTGAGATAAGTGCAGCTCCTGTAACAGGCACTAGCTCTCACAGAGTATACAGTGCCATGTTGAGTAAAGTAAAAAACGGGGCTAGGTTAGCTGAGCAGTATTGCTCATTGCGTGTACTAGTCTGTATGAAAGCCAGGCCATGGAATGGGGGTTCAGTCACAAAGGAAAGGGCAAAAGGATCTCAGAGAATCCTTTATGGAACATTCTGGCATGTTTGCACAATCTGGCCCACCACCAGATATGACTAAAAAGGTTTTTACCCTTTGTTTGACATTTCTGATTCCGTTTGGTTGGGGGGGGGGGGGGGTGGTGTGGGTGGGTGTTAATGGGGGTGGAGAGATGATGGGGGCTGGGTTGGGGGGGCATTGAGACCTACCAGTCACACAACTGAAACCTTACCAGTCACACGCCTGGTCAATTTGAAAGATTTTGCTGATTTTTTTAAGTGAAAAGAAGGAAACAAACTTAAAACATTACATACAGGATTTTCTGTCAAATTTAATGCACAATGACTTTTTGTTTGCTCAATATAACAGATGGGAAAAACTAAAACAGCAAAAATATGGCATATGAAAAGGATTTGGCACCCTGTCAGTGCTTTGTAACACCTTCTTTGGCAGATATCACAGCTTCCAAACGTTTCCTGCAGCCAGCTAGCAGTCTTTCTATTCTTGCTTTCAGAATTTTTCTCCTCTCTTCCTTGCTGGACCTTTCTAGCTTCAGAAATATTTTTACAGCTAGGTCTCTCCTTGCATGCACCGCACGTCTGAAATCTCCCCACAATAATATTCAAGTCTGGGGACTGTGAAACCTTTCCAAAACCTTAATCTTCCACTCCGTTAGTAGTTGATTTTGCAGGTATGTTTTGGATCATTGTCTTGACCTGTTCATACATATTAATCGACTGCATTGCACCGTCAGGCCAGTCTACAAGCAGTTCTATCAGAGATTTTTCTTGGTCTTCCCAGATCGTGCCTTGACTTTAACTGTTGGCCTTGTCTTCCATTTCTTAATGTTTCTGACCACAGAAATTCCATCCTGGAAGCGTTAAGAGATCTATTATAGCCTTCCCCTGCTCTGTAAGGGTCAAATATCTTCATTTTCAAGGTTTCATTCACCTGCTTAGAGGGGCCCATGGTTATTGAGAGTAAGCACAATACCACGGAGGTCAGACTATTTATTAAACTCAATTTATTAAATTTTTTTCACCTGCTTTAACTGAAGGCCTAATGAGTCAAAGTTTCAAGACCTTAAAAAAGTATTAATGGATCAACTGCCAGTTTGCCAAAACTTTACACATTTGCAGTTTTATTTTAATAATTTCATTTAATTTAATAAAATATAGTAATACTCCATTAAATTTGGCAGAAATATGATGACATTTTTGTACCCTGTATAGGTTGTGTGAACTTATTTTCACTTACAGTACAGCAGGGCTGCCCAACACTGTTGCTGGAATTCTACCATCCTGTACGTTTCCACTTCAACCGTAACAAAGCCACACCTCATTCAACAGCCAGAAATCTCATAGAGCTGCTAATTAGTAGAAACTGTTGTGCCAAATTAGGGTTGACATTAAAACCTACAGGATGGTGGAACTCCAGAAACAGGGTTAGGCGGAAGAGATTCAACGAAACATGACAAAGAGATTCAACAAAACATGGAATTTGACCAGGGTGCCCAAGCTTTTGCACACCACTGTATAACAACCCAGCTAACCTAAGGAACACAAACACACCTCACAGATATTATGCATAAAAAAGAAGAAACAAAAACAAAGGTACATTGCAAGGACTTACATTATATATATATATATATATATATATGTGTGTGTGTGTGTTCCAAGTAGGTTGAAAGTATATTACTAATGGTAGATAAGCTTGTTTCTGGTGGAGTGTTTAATGTTTAATGTGAATGAACAGGGCATTGAATAGAATTTATTCCTGAGTCGCGTACAACTATCTGGGAGATGTGTAACAATGAATTTATCTGCTTTGGTTCTGAGAGGAGATTGGATCCCTACCTTTTCCCCGTTTATCTGGCCCAATGACAGAACGGATCACTGCCTTTCCAGATAAGAGAACGAATTACAAACATCCTGTGGGGAAAATAACTTTTTTTTTTTTAGTGGAGCTGCACCAAACATGCAGTGTCACAGTGCCCGTGGTTCAGGGAAATGGTGAAATCAGACAAAAAACTGTCCCTGATTTTGTCACAATATCACCACAAAATCAGATTTATGATCCGCATATTTGATTTGGCATGGGTTTTTACGCCGGATGCCCTTCCTGACGCAACCCTCCCCATCTATCCGGGCTTGGGACCAGCACCAAGGCTTGCGCATCCCCAGTGGCTGTGGCGACCCCCAACGGGAACAGCCGAAAGAAGAAGGAGATCACCACAAAATGAACACCAGAGCCGACACAATTGCTAGAGGTACATGGCTCACAACGAGAGAGACTTCTCCCGTTTTAAGGCCAATTTTTCCCCTGAGTGTTTTGACAAATTCACGCTGAGAAAATGGATGTTTTTTCTCCGGCTCGTTCAGAGCCGAACACCAGGCGCCGCCGCGGCGGAAACACGCTCTCCTCCCGCCAATCAATGCCCTGGTTTCTCATGACATCATTGAGCCGAAACCGAGCGCGGACCTCGAAAATAACCCCTTCGGTTCCAGCGATATTTTAATTATCTTTTTTTTTTTTTTTTTCCTGGGGATTTTACACTGCCGAAAAGTGGAAAGCGGCGTCCACTCGTGTGTTAGAAACACGCGCACACGACAACGCCGGAGTCGCCACGTTGGCACCACCGAGCGTCGCAGCGGCTGGTTTCAAAAGCCGGTGCTTCAGAGGAGAGACGCGCGGAGAGAGAAGGTCGAGGTCAGGAAGGTTCTGGAAGGACGGGCGGAGGATCTCTGGCTCTCTGCCGAGGTCCCGATATGAAGAGAGGGATCGATGCGCCTCCCAGAAGGGCCGGCGGTATCGATCCCCGTCTCGCGGATCGATCTGGAGAAGGGAACGGCGGCAGCGATTTGCCATTTAGCGGCTGGGAGCCGGCCCATCTGCCAGGCTTTACCCGCTGCCCGTGGGGGACTGCGGCACCCCCCCCCCGGTGAGACGCGAACCGGTCGGTCGAACCTGCCACACATCTATAAGATCAGCCTCTCTAAAGTTCACCGTCTTGAACTAGCAAAAGTTGAGAAAGCTCAGTGTATCCAACTTCTTTCAAACTTTTCCCCCCACAGTCATTTTCAAATGCTTACTCAATAGATATATATATTTAAAAATATATATAAGAAAAAATGTTAATCGTTATAATTTCTAAAAGGTCTAGAATAGCAGTAAGGCACCTTTACAAGAATTCACTCTAGGGAAAAAAATGACATGTAAATATCAAATGACATTCCATTGATTGTGAGAGATTATCCCTTGGCACCTTGGATCTATATTAGAGTTCCAATATAATTACACAGGGGAGGCACAGACCAAAGATGACTTTTTAAGTGGCCAGTTAATGCTGTGAAATTATAAGTTCCTTCAGTTTTGACTGGTAAGGACAGTTATTTTTCTCTCTTCTCCAATTTTAAATCAGCAATTATGCTTGAGTCACCGCTGCGGCACATATACTTCATGAAAGGAGGGCTGTAACTAAAGCTCTCCTTAAATGCATCATCGTTAATTGTTTAAAAAAAAAAAAAATTAAAACACAAATATCTTTAGACACTGAGAATATGTTCAGCATGTTTCCACTGTCTACGCTTTACTGATCTTGTCTGGTGTATTGGAACCAATGAAATACTCTGAAAAAGTGCAAACCCCGCCTTCTGGTCATATTGGCAGGCTCAATTACACCAGGCAAGATCAACAGAGCACAGAAAAGTAATTGAATCGAAAACAAATACGTATTTGACCCAGGTCTACCGTGGGAGAGGCTGAATTGATGATCAACCTGGTGACTAGTGAATGTCTACAGAGTCATCGGGATGAGCCAATGCTGTACCTCGGAGAAAACCGTTGGGCTACCTCCTGCCATGGTCAGATGATGATGCAGCCTAGGCTCAAACCTGCTACATCGACAATGGAGCGCCAAGCCTACGTTTATGGGGAGAGCCTTACCAACTGAGCCACTAGGTACCCCGCTCTGTTCCATTCTAATTAGATAGAAAATACATTTTAAATCAGAAAAAGCGACGCAAATTGATTTATTTACAATCGTACAAACCAGTGTTTTGAGTTAAACTATTTTCACTGGCTGAATGATTTCCCTGACCCTCAAAGGCTAAAGTACACGTGTAAGCAAAGCAAATAAAACTAGCTAAATTATCTCAATAAATGAAAAGCTCTGCACTTCTCTGTTGAACATGGAGAACTCAGTGAAGTGAATCTCACTTTTAGCACCAGTAAAAACAATCCGGCTCATATAATTGGCCAGCACTTGTAAAAACAAGGCAGCCAATAATTGCCTTAGCCTGGCTAACAGAAGCCAGCCATTAAGACCGACCAACTACTCCAAACATTAGTGCCTCGTATCTATAACTGGAAAAGAGGGTTTTGACTGTCAGTCTCAATTCCAGATGTGCTTTCTCTCTCTCTCTCTCTCTCTCTCTCTCTCTCTCTCTCTCAAAAGAATTATGTGATGATTTATGTTTTTCCTTTTTGATGTTTTTCTTGGCTTGATATTGTGTGCATTGATGGTTTTTTCTGTTCTTCTTTATTATTTTTTTTTATTGCACTGAATTGACAATGTTTTTGATATTTGTGACATCACTCATTCGCGCAACTGCAGGGCAGTTGTAAAAGAGGCTAGATCGATAAGAATAAATTAACTGTGGTTGTGTTGGGGGGGTTTGGTTTCATTACTGCCAATCAGATTGCCCCCTTTCTTTCCCTTTAAAAACAGTGAGTTGCCACCAAAGCCAACTGCTAATTTTCCCTGAAAATGATAATAAACGGCTCCCATGAACATCTCCGCGGGGTGGATATTCCCAGGCTGTTCGGGAGCAGCAGGCAGCTGGCAGAGACACCCTCCAGTCGGCCTCTCCATCATGCTGCTGCTGCTCCTGCCATTTCAACCTGGCAGCCATCATGCTTTCAGTTTCTGTTTAATTCAACTATTCAAAATAAGAAGGAAAATTCACCCCTTTGACTAAGTTAATTATTAATTAACTGATTTCAGACGTGCCCTTGATAAGATGAATGTACATTGACGAGGGAAACAGCTCCACAGCCAACCAGTCCCTGCTCTTTCGTGCACTCTGTGTCATCTCCATCACATTCATCACGTGCAGCTCTGTTTCTCTCCATACGAAGCTCTCTCATATACGTATGGATATGTCGTGAACACACACAAAGAATGCACCGACTTTCTGAGCGACAGGTTGTAAAGTACCACCTGACCGGTCCCAACGTCGGAAGTGCATTCTTAACATTCCAAAGGTTTGCTCAATCGCTGACCTGGCCCGGCCAAACGCACGGTAAAAAGCAAGCTGTTGATGAGCTCAGGGCTTTAGTGTACGGAGTAAGCAGCCACTGTTTTTTTGGATAACCATTGTCCCCTAGCAGGCACCCCATCTAGGGGAGCACCCTGAAACGCTGCAGGGATGGCGGAGTTGGCGAAGTGTCACGGATGGCCCCGGGGCCGTCTTATCCCAATGGGCTGTTGCCCAGGGCCCCACACTTCAGGGGGCACAGACTGGCACCAAAATGACTAATAAAACAACAATGTTTTAAAGCCTGACTCAGCAACATGTAGTTGCATGAATTACCACTGTTTATCTTTTACATTTTTTGGCATGACAAGAAAATGCACAGTGCATACCACTGAGCGCCATGACTTCTGTGTACTTATTAAATTAACTACAGCAAAATATCAGCTGCAAGAAAGACAGCAGTGCTCAAAAGAGAAAGTTACAGAAAATAAAAACAACTAAGCTTCAGTTAATTGTAACCTTAATTGTAACAAATTGTAACCTTAATTGTAACAAAAACCAGCGTACAACAGCACCGAATTTGAGAACCGCTGCCTTAACCGAATGAGCCACCCAGCAGTCCTCTCCGTTTGTCTTTTCTTTTGTGTTTACTGTACTGTACTTTCATTCTGTCTTCTTGTGAAGGTTTTGTTTATCCAGTAAATATATTGTTGCTCTGTCATTGATGGCTGTAGGTTTCTGCATTGGGTTTGTTTGTAATTTGTACCAAGTTTAGATTGCATTATTTTTCCTCAATGACAAACAGTAGCAAAATCACGTCAAAGAAAGAAATGAAATCTAAAAAATGCATTAATGTTTTTTCCCCCTAGAACAGAAAAATGTTTTCTGCTTCAGTGTCAAGACAAATGGTAAGATAATTGGATCACGCCGCAGCAGTTTATGCAGCTAAATTGTGTTAATTAATATGCAACAAAATTTGCATTTATGCAAATGAGGATTAATGGGAAACATGTTTTTTTTAACTACCCTCCAAACCCAAATTCTTCCACAGAGTTTTTTGTTGTCGCTTCATCACATTTATATCCAATTACAGCGCAGAGCCCATTTTCATCAGTGAGCTGGGTAGAGTAATCTCTCAGAGCTCAGTCTGTGATGTCCACAGCACACACCGATAGCCTCCCAGGACACGCATCCTAACGAGCTCGATAATCGCTGTTAATTAGAATATGCAAATTCACTTTGGTGTCACATAAACTTCAATGCAGTGGGGAACAGTAAACATCGGATGACGGGAAATTCGGAACATTCCGGGACACTCCAGCCCGGCCTGGGCTTGTCTGTAGGAACGCTAAATGTAATGAAACAGGACCGGAAATGCGTGAGTGGTAAGTAGCGAGATTTGTAAGGTTGTGCTGGGTTCAGTTCACGACTGTCAATCAGACCTGAGTGAAATAATTATGCAGTATGTAGTTCCAATAAGTGCAGCTGTTAGGCCTGTTTAATGTTGCACGTGCTGCAGGGGCCATCTGTCAATCAACCCGCTGTCTGCCAGCCATGGGAGGCCTGGGGATGTTTGTGTGCCAGGGGTCATTGTGATTGGTCGGGCAGTGGGGGGGGGGGCGGGGGTTGTTCTCAATGCATCCAATTTGGCGTGAGCTGCGGCCCACAGTAGCTGGTTCTAAATAAACCGAGGATTCGAGAATCGAAGGTTTCTAGGTGTAAATATTGTGTACTGCCACCTGAAGCTTTATGCTGTCTTAAGAGAAATAGAAGATGATCCCTTGATGTTCGCACATGCGCAACTGGCAGTCAAATAAAAATACAAACGTGCGCTAAGCATTTGGCCTCACTTTGGTGGCATCTCACCAATCGATCGTCAGAGCTTGTTACAGCATGCTGTGCATCCGGTTGTGTGTGTATAAGGGGAAATAAATATTGAATTATCAATATCTGTGAAATGCCACTGCTGAGCACTGAGACATCTTCACCGATTTGTGTAGCAGCATGTTGCATAAGGTTGGTGTTCTACACCAAAAAAAATAAAAAAATACTATCATGCATCAAGCCTTCTTGGGGGGAAGGCTGTTTTTGAGGGGGGGAGGGTTTACTGAACTAAGTGCCTTTTCGTGAAGAAGGGGGGGGGGGGAGTTGTTGACTGAATTATGTGCCTCTATAGAAAAGGCAACGGAATGCCTGAGGCTTGAGTGACAGCGCCTCCCCTGAGCTGTGGCCTTCAGACGTGGCAGGAAGGAAACCCCACACCGCCATCCTCTTCCTCACGCCACAGACCGCAGCGCACATCAGCGCCTGCTGGATCTGGCCTGTCATCTCCTGCCCTCTCTGAGCTGGGACACGCCTGCCCTCTCTGAGCTGGGACACACCTGCCCTCTCTGAGCTGGGACACGCCTGCCCTCTCTGAGCTGGGACACGCCTGCCCTCTCTGAGCTGGGGCACACCTGCCCTCTCTGAGCTGGGACACACCTGCCCTCTCTGAGCTGGGGCACACCTGCCCTCTCTGAGCTGGGACACACCTGCCCTCTCTGAGCTGGGACACACCTGCCCTCTCTGAGCTGGGACACACCTGCCCTCTCTGAGCTGGGACACACCTGCCCTCTCTGAGCTGGGACACTCCTGCCCTCTCTGAGCTGGGACACTCCTGCCCTCTCTGAGCTGGGGCACACCTGCCCTCTCTGAGCTGGGACACGCCTGCCCTCTCTGAGCTGGGACACACCTGCCCTCTCTGAGCTGGGGCACACCTGCCCTCTCTGAGCTGGGACACACCTGCCCTCTCTGAGCTGGGACACACCTGCCCTCTCTGAGCTGGGACACACCTGCCCTCTCTGAGCTGGGACACACCTGCCCTCTCAGAGCTGGGACACACCTGCCCTCTCTGAGCTGGGACACACCTGCCCTCTCTGAGCTGGGACACACCTGCCCTCTCTGAGCTGGGACACACCTGCCCTCTCTGAGCTGGGACACACCTGCCCTCTCTGAGCTGGGACACACCTGCCCTCTCTGAGCTGGGACACACCTGCCCTCTCTGAGCTGGGACACACCTGCCCTCTCTGAGCTGGGACACACCTCCCCTCTCTGAGCTGGGACACACCTGCCCTCTCTGAGCTGGGACACACCTGCCCTCTCAGGTGGGGTGAACGCGGACGGAGTCTGTGCAACGAAGACATGGGAGCGCGGGCGTCGCCACGCTCTCCACATTCCGAGCCGAAATTCCGTGGGTCAGGCTGTGTCACGACAAATTTCATCCCCCTATTCACTTCCGGGGTTACGTTTCCGGTTACGTTCTCTCTGCTGGTTGCTAACGACAGTGAACTATCGCTAGCTAGCTGGCTAGCTAGGAAGAGAAGCTTTTATAAAAGTCTAAGAGAAGCTCTTCCAGCTAGCTAGCTAGCGATCTGTCTCACAGGCTATCTATTTATTTATCTTGCTAGCTAGCTAGAATCTTGCTAGAGAGAGAGATATTTTTTTATATTAATTATTGTACTCACTGTTTCACCTAATTTATACGCGCCATTACACAAGCTAAGATTCAGAAATACCACACACATACACACACACAATTTTGTATTCTGTTCATATGTTTATTGTTTGTTGTACCCATGTTTTTGCAATATGTATATATGTACGTCATGCCAATAAAGCTTATTTGAATTTGAATCTTCGGACAGAGAGATCTGACCAATCGGCGCAATGCAACGGCACAACGTAACCCCGGAAGTGAATTGGGGGGGGGGGGGGGTGAAATTTGTAAGGGGGGTGAAATTTGTTGTGACAGCTGCACTCGTTCTGCAGGTTTTCCCTTTATACCCTGTCAGCTGTGGGGCATTGCGGGTACACTTCCTTTGTGGTTCACATCGACATTTCCAATAGCTGTCGTGTTCAAAACAGACAAAATGTTTGGTCTTTTGGCTCTGCGTGGGTCTGGCAGAGTACAGAGGGTTTAATTCAGCATCCTACACCCCGTCACAGTTACTTTTTGGCCACTTGTATGTTACCTGGGGATTCTTTTTATGTTTTCGGGGATTTTGGCAGCTTGGTTACACGCTCCCAACCTCCTGGCAGTCCATTCTGAGAAGAAAGGGAAGGACGGGTTTCTGGCACAGCCGTGATTCCCTGAAAGAGTAACGGTCTGACGGGCAGTGTCCTTCCCCGAGGGGAAGAGGCAGTGAGAAGAGGCTGGATTGGTGGGGACATGTGCCTGATTACAGTGGGCCCAGGACCACAGCAAATCTGATTGACAGTTGTCTAGCCAATCCAGTCATTCATAATTTCTGCCTGGATTAAATATAACTGATGCTTCAGTGCAGGAGAATGAGTGTAAAGCACAGGTTTCTCAGTGTCACGGTCCACTGCTTGCTTTTACATTATTAAAATCTTATTAATGCATTCTATTACAAAGGTAAACACCAGTCAAACGGATGGGTTTTTTTTCCTCTTCTTTTTGGATCGGAGGGTCAGGTTTCTCCTATTTTCCACCTCCCAAATAAGCCACATTAATCAAAAAAACATATTTCCCCCAGCAACAGCTGAAAGATTTATTCCTTCTGCAACACACCGGATCACCTTGCAGCCGGGGTACCCAACGGGGACGCGCGAGGTCGGTCCCAAAAACATGCATTATCCAGACAGCGGGGTGAAGGTGGGGCGAGACAAGTGGACTCAAGGGGGCCTTGTCCTACGGGGAGGCAGAGTCGGAAAGCCCTTGTGTGTTCTCGCACACACACTGTGTTTTCTGCATTTCTGCAGTTTGGCTCTCCTCTCTCTCTCCACCAGCTGTGCTCGCAGTGACTCACGGACCAATGCTCTGGAGCATAAATGTAGTAAGGGTGGCTCAGGCCACGTAAACTCCAAACACAGACATGACCGTTAGCCGAGATTCCATCCGGGAGCCACCAGAAGAACCAAGAACCACCGAAGGCCCCAAAACACCTGGCTCCGTCCCAACTCCTGGGTCTCGCCTGGGTCTACAAGGCCAGACGTGAGCCACCAAATTTAACTACCCGTAAATAACATCCCTAAATTTGACAATCACACATTCTGTATTTACCTAGCAATAGCCACCACTTAACCTGGGGGGGGGGGGGGGGGGAGGAGGGGTGAGTGCTCTGATCAACAGACACATATAAGATTTAGACCTAGATTCAGGCCTGGGTTTAGTCAATGTCATTTTGTCCTGTGCTTTCACTTGCTGATTAAATGTATAGGTTTTCTCCCCCATTCACACCCCCGAACACCACAAACTGGTGATCACTAACTCAACAAACTGTGTGCGAAGGAAACATACACTTGCATTTATGGCTGGATAGTACACCGCAACGACAATTATCGAATGCCGTAATGATCAATGCCACCGCGTGGTGTATTGACTTCCTTTTCACTTTGTTTTTCTATAATTATACCTGATGTGGTAGAAAACATCTGCAGGAACTGCTTCCAGGGAAAAACAACATCACCACAGTTGATGATTTGACTGCTCATAAGACAGCCAATCAGCAGTAAGGTAAGCTTCCATGTAACTGACAAAAACACACCACATGATCACATGGGAGCTGTATGATCTTGCTGCTGATTGGCTGCCTTATCAGCACCCAATAGATATCAGCGGTGATGTTTGTCTCCTGGAAGCACTGCATGCGGCCTCTGAAGTTTGGACATTACTACCGTGTCAGGTATAATTAAAGAAAATAAAGATGAAAAGAAAGGCAATACACCACACTGGTGGTGATGATCGTTATTGCGCTTGATAATTATTGTTGCAGTTTTATCGTCTTCCCCTACTTGCATTAATTTACACATCAAATTTACGGACAAACGTTGATTGAATCGAGGCCTAGTGGCTGATTGTCTCCAGCTTCACACGCACCATTAAACGCACGCGCGTCTCTTTGTAATGAAAAGCGCGCAAGCAATTTAGAAGCGCATTTGATCGAGCTCATGGGACACAACCGCAATGCAGTGTATTGACTGGGGGCTTTGATTTGGGTGAAAGTTCACGTTGTTCGCACCGGTAGTAGCAGCGTTAAAAAGCCCAAAAAACTTCCACTGGGGAGTCACAGGTAGTCTGAAGCAGAGGGTCTGCAGTCTCTCTCAGAAGGTGGCCTTTGATCGTGTTGCCCTGAGCGACCTGTCTCACATCCGGAGGGACGGGCACATGGTGTTTCGCTGTAATGTTCCCTCCCTGGCCCCTGTTAGTGCTCCCTTGAGGCGGTAGCGGAAACTTTGGCGGCTGCTGGCGGGGGCTGATAAATCGGGATTCTGCCGTCCCTGGGGGGGGGGGGGGGGGGGGGGGGGAGCACATTCTGTTGCAGACCAGTGGGGCAGTGTACACTTGACCGCCAACGTACGCTACTTTTCATTTTAATCAACGTTCGCATCATACCTGACGTGCGATAGCTTCACCGACGCAGCATAACGATTAGGCCACGCCCTCACGGTGATAGGCAGGGGCGTCTTTTTCAAGGGGGGATGATTGACAGGGGGGGGGAGGGGGGGAGGGGCAGCGAGCGGAGGAAAGGCAGCTCAGTCAGGCACGTGTCCGTCTCAGAATGTTTTTTTTTTTTAAATGTGGGAACATTTCCACTTTCTGACGAGCTGGACGAAAGCCAGAATCCCCCCCCCCCCCCGCCCCCTTCACAAATACCCCGAGGTAGCCGTGCCTGACAGATTGTATCCCCCAGAGTGCAGAGCAATTTTCCCCTCTGCGGTCCCAGAGAGGCCCATGAGGAGGACGGGCAGTGGATAAACTTTCCGACGGCGAGGTGGTTTATGGGGCATCATTAGGCAGGCGGGGCGGGGGGGACGGCACCGAGGGGTCGCGCGTCTATTTCACGGAGCGGGGGGCCGTCATAAATCCCTCTCCAAACGGCCGGCGTAAAGTTGTCACGGATACAGTGGGTAAACGTGGACTCGTTTCCTGGGGAGCGGGGCGCCATTACCCTCCTCCACTGCGCTCCGGGAAGCCGCGATCTGTATTCGCGCCGGTGCCCACCGGCCTGAGCGCAATCACCGCAGCCCGGGGGTGAGTGGGGAAAAGGTCCATTTTCCGCATGGCATGCTGGGAAGAGGGGCATCCATCTTAGCAGAGTGGCTCGGCGTATCTATAACTCACACGGCGCTCTCTCTGGGACCTCTCCGAATGAGCGTGGATGGGGGGAGGCGAAGATGGAGATGGTGGGGGTGGGGTGGGGGGGTGGGGGGGGGCTGGATGAGTGACATCATCGGTGACGAGAATCAGAGCACCAGGTATCACCACAAGAACAGACATAAGACAATGAGAGAGCGAACGAGTGACTGAAGTTGGGGGTTTTATCGTACACCCAGCCATCATAGCCTTGTCACCACCACAAGACAGACAAAGTTACGCAAGGACACTTCCAAACAATGGATTTACGCCGGACCCTTGCTCCATCCGGTCAATGGATTACGTCCCAGCTAAATGCCGTGTCTTACAATGGCCTGATATCTGTGTAGCGGTATTCAGTGGAAAATCCGAGGTTGTAGCTAAACAGGCATAAAAGCCAGCCACTACATGCGTATACCTGTAATTAGCCTATGTTTGGTTACACTCAAGACATTGGGTATCATGATCTCTTTTGATAGATTATCGTTTGGACTAGCCTGATAGATCATCGTTTGGACTAGCCTAATTTCACTTGCACTCAATGTGGGCCGTACCACTCCAATTACATTGTTGTTTTACATTTGCATTTGGAATTGATTTTGGCCAATCACAATAGAGTTCCGGGAATGAGCAGTAACCAGTGAAATCTTTTGAGCCTGCCTCTGCTTATCAAAACTATATAAAAAAAGACTTTGGGACACAGAACACAGACTGCAAACTGCAGTTTTGCTCACAAACACACGTGAGAGTGAAGACTGCGCTCTTTCAGAATGAGTACATTTTACTCACAGAATACTCACATGTGTGAGTACATTTTACTCACAGAATACTCACATGCCTGAGTACATTTTACTCTCATGGAGAGAATACTCGCATGCGTGAGTACATTTTACTCTCATGGAGAGAATACTCACATGCGTGAGTACATTTTACTCTCATGGAGAGAATACTCACATGCCTGAGTACATTTTACTCTCATGGAGAGAATACTCGCATGCGTGAGTACATTTTACTCTCATGGAGAGAATACTCACATGCGTGAGTACATTTTACTCTCATGGAGAGAATACTCGCATGCGTGAGTACATTTTACTCTCATGGAGAGAATACTCACATGCGAGAGGACATTTTACTCTCATGGAGAGAATACTCACATGCGTGAGTACATTTTACTCTCATGGAGAGAATACTCACATGCGAGAGGACATTTTACTCTCATGGAGAGAATACTCACATGCGAGAGGACATTTTACTCTCATGGAGAGAATACTCGCATGCGAGAGGACATTTTACTCTCATGGAGAGAATACTCACATTTGTGAGTACATTTTACTTGCGTGGATATTCCTGCAAGAGTGCCTTTTGCTTGCGTGCAAGGTCACGTTTTTGTCCTTGTGAGTTTTGCCATTGATTTGCCACCATAGAGAGAGAGCGAGAGGGAGAGAGAGAGAGAAAGAGGAGAGGGAGGGAGAGAGAGAGAGAGAGAGAGAGAGAGAGAGGAGAGGGAGGGAGGGAGAGTGAGGGGGAGAGAGAGAGAGAGAGAGAGGGAAGGAGAGTGAGGGAGAGAGAGATTGGGTGTGAAGGACAGCCAGAGAGAGCATGTAACTCTGCAGGGTCTGAGAAAGCAGAGATTTGAGACGCCACAATCCCCCCTCTGGTCTAAGAGTGCTGTTAGCCAGGCCTCTGTCCCTGTTGCTCATTCAGTGCAGGTCCAAACAATATATTACACTTTATCACATTAAATTTCTTTAGCAGAAGTTTTATCTCGATAGAAACGTCTGCTGAAGAAATTTAATGTGATAAAGCGTAGTGTAATGTCACCCTCCCTGAGAGAGGCCCTCCTCACCACTGCTGCAAATTCCGTGTCAGTGATTTACTACTGTACGTGTCTGACTGTCTGTGCTTCAGAGTGCTGAGTCAGACCTCCTCTGGTCAGTGGTGTCAGTGGGCAGGTTTCACAGGGAAAACCCATACTGTATATCTAGGGGGATCCAGGGGAAATGTTTTGAAAACTGCTTTATTTTAATGCATTTTACTCATTTTTAGAGATTATTTTATGTTCATATTAAGAATAATAATACCATGGTTCCCACGTATTTCCTCCGTCCCACATGTCACCTGTTCCTTCACAGCTCCCCCTCTGGTCCTCCCAGCTGTCTGCCTAGGGGCTGCAGTTAGTGGAGGGGGGGCGTTTGGTGGTGTGGGGGTTAGCTGAGGGGGGGTGGGGTTTGGGGGCAGGGCTGTGGGGGTTAGCTGAGGGGGGGTGGGGTTTGGTGGTGTGGGGGTTAGCTGAGGGGGGGTGGGGTTTGGTGGTGTGGGGGTTAGCTGAGGGGGGGGTGGGGTTTGGTGGCAGGGCTGTGGGGGTTAGCTGAGGGGGGGTGGGGTTTGGTGGTGTGGGGGTTAGCTGAGGAGGGGTGGGGTTTGGTGGTGTGGGGGTTAGCTGAGGGGGGGTGGGGTTTGGTGGCAGGGCTGTGGGGGTTAGCTGAGGGGGGGTGGAGTTTGGTGGCAGGGCTGTGGGGGTTAGCTGAGGGGGGGTGGGGTTTGGTGGTGTGCGGGTTAGCTGAGGGGGGGTGGGGTTTGGTGGTGTGCGGGTTAGCTGAGGGGGGGGCTGAGGCCTCATGTTGGGTGGACTGTGCTCAATCCCAGCAAGGAGCAGGAAGGGAGTCTTTCAGAGAGACCCTCCAAAATCCTCAGATGACATCAGCCGTTTCCAAGCAACAGGACCGATAGCAGAGCGCGAGCCGCGGTGAGAAGCGGGACCCGAGAGCGGCGCCGCCTCAGCAGGGCAGCGAGTCGCACGGCGGGCGAGCGTCCCTGAGCCCTCTGAGAGACGCCATTCACACGCAACGCCGCGGCAGCTCTTCCTCTTCCTCTTTCTTCGCCGTGGGAGTGAGGCGGGAATCGTGTCGGCTCAGGGGAATGCGTAGAACCTCTCTTGTGCGGCACCTTGAAAACGATTTTCCCCATCTTAGCCGCATAAGAGCTGACAGCAGTAGCACAGACCAACCATGGTGCATTTTCTACATCCTTCCCCTTCGGGGGGCAACTTTCATTACCGCTATGCGAGTGGGGGGGGGGGGGGAGGGTGTATTTAAGGGCGTAGGGGAGATTATCCCTCTAAAAGTCGGTCTCTCCTTTTTTTTTTTTTTGTCCTTGTATTCATTTCATCGCCTAGCCTTTGGGCAAACAGAGATTTATCTAAACACCTAAAATAAATTCTCTGAAATAAACACCCCCAAGGGCGACACGGTGGTGCAGTGGGTAGCACTGCCACCTCACAGCGAGAAGGTCCAAGGTCTGAATCCCTACTGAGGGCCTTTCTGTGTGGAGTCTGCACGCTCTCCCCGTGTCCACATTGGTCTCCGCTGGGTACTCAGATCGCCGCCCACCGTCCAAAGGCATGCAGACATTCGAGGGTTTGAATTGCCCCTAGGCATGAGCGTGTGAGTGGCCTGCCATGAAGAGGAAGCCTGTCCAGGGTGTATGCCCGCCTCTCGCCCAATGCATGGTGGCACAGGCGTAAGCACCCCCCATGACCCTGGGTTAGATAATGGATGGATGGATGAATGGAAGGAACACTCTCCAAAAACCAACCCATCCCACCCCTGCTGCCTTTTGAAAAATACCAACAAAGCTTGAACTAACTCAGCTACATGCACACTACTGAAGAAGAATATTGCATCATATATTAGCTCAAGCCTATCCTACAGGGCAACGGAATCCAGTTATACAAGGTTATATTTACTGGAGTCACTGTTGGTTAAATCACTCACAAAGAGACGCATATGATGGAAGCAGACTCGGATGAGAACCCGCAACCCCAGGCTACAGGCACAGCTCCTTAACCTAGTGACCTGCAAATAACCAAAGAAAGGTTTGTGCGGCCGATTTCCCCAAGGGAACAGCCATTAGATTAGACCAAATTAAGTTCGTTCCCCGAATGAGTTTCCATATTAGTTTTTCTGCATTCTTCAAGACTTACTGTGTGATACATATGACTGTGAAGGCATGCCAGGTCACACTACAGGTGTAGGAAGGTGGGTGCTGCAACAGAACTGCCAAAAAACTGTATTTTATTTGATTTAAAATGATATAAAAATATACCTCAGTCCTAGTGAAATGACATCTTTTCACAACCCTATTTGGATTTAAGGCCTGAGGTGTAAAAGAGATTATAATTTAATTTAAGCAAAAACACAGGCATCACTGATTCCACTGGGGGAGTGGTACTGGGAGGGTATGGGGTGGGGGTATAAATTTGGAAGGAACTTGAAAACATCCAGAAATGAGACAGGTAGCGTGTGGCACCGAGGAGAGGGAAGTCAAACTAATTTATGGGTAACTGGCAGACAGGACAGAACAGGGACATTTCGGGGGGAAATTTAACCTGATGAGTTTCTGTCAAATTTTTCAATTTTAGTATTAAATGACCTATTGTATCATGTAAGAGTGACACAATAACTTAATTAGCTGTAATTAGCAAAAAATAAAATAACTGGTTTACCAGTTACTGGGGTAATCAATGTGACGTATCCTTCTCCTTCCAGTATCCGTCCTCTCTTTCCTTCCTTATTTGTACCGCTCTCTCTGGAAAATGAGATGCTCCCTGACCTTTCTGAGCTCTCTCTCTCTCCTCCTCTCCTGTGGCTGGAAGATAATCTGTTCGGTAGCCTCCTCTGAAGAGTGTTCTTTCTCTCAGCCTTTATTTCCCCTCAGCACTTCCTGTTAGTGTTGCCCCCCACTCCATAATCCCCCATTCTTGCTCGACTGAATGCTTTTTTCTCTGCCCCCCTCCGGTAGTGTAGCTCCTGTTTTACGGTCTGGTAAATAATTAGGGTAGAAACCGTCGGTAACCTTGGCTACTTGTTTTAAGCTGGATGGTACTGTGTGTCGCTGGGAGACGGTAAGGAGTGCATCACTGCAATCTTCCTGCAGATGTCAGGCAGATAAAAGAATGTGCAGCCCACACAGAATGACTTCAGTCCCGGTGGTGAATTACTGACCTGTCAATCACAGCACAAGGGCAAAAAAGCTAGAGACAAAGCCAATAAGAGAGAGAGGGAGGGAGAGAGAGAGAGAGAGAGAGAGTGAGGGAGAGAGAGAGACACAGAGACATGTGCAACTGCTTTGGGAAAGTCTCCTTGGGGCAGAAGATCTGAAGCAGTGCGGTGTAACCTGGAAGGCTTCCGAACGGGTCCAACCCAGCACATGCACTCAGAAACAACCCCAAATAAAACCCACCCCCTGGTGCCTTTCAGATCCACTGACTAATTCAATAAACTAATGTTTTGCACAGTCAGTGATTTCTGCCTCTTTTTCAGTTCTCCACGATTTTGAACAACTTTGCCATGACTGCTCCATGACTTTAGCCAACATTTTTCATGAAAAACATCCTGCCTTTGTTGCTTGGCTGCAAAAATTATTTAATAATAGGGAGAATAGGGGCAAATGTAACACAGGCCAAAAGATAATACAGACTTTTTTGGTGGATGCATTGAGCTTGAACAATTGAATTTCATTGTATTTCCTGAATTGACTTTACAGAAATGGCCTTCACATGCAACCTTGCTATTCTAAGCAAGGTGCCATGCTATAGACAGGAAGTGTGTTACGCGGTACACGAAACCATATCTGCAGGAAGCATTTGAAATGAAAGGGAACTTACGCTGAACACTAACGTCCAATAAGCTAACAAGAAACGTGATAAAAATAGCTGAGAACAATACAACACAACGCAGGTTGCCTGGGTAATAATAATGCCCCTCATGGTGACCTTATATAAATCAATTTCGGCAAATTATTTCTTAATGGATTCTGCTCTTCGCAGGACCGCGGTGAATCACGGCGATGGTAGGAAAGCTGTCGCTCGCTGTGACAATGCGCCGCGCCGGAGAGCGCCTGCGATTCAGTCCAGCGAGGGGGAGAAGGAAATAGCCGCGGGCTAATGACACGGTTGGAGCAGACTGGCCCTTGGCCGAGGGGGGCAGTTCCGCGGGGCGGCTCACTCAGGGGCCCAAAGGGCAAAAAGGGGCGTGGCCGATGACATCCACAGCGCCAGGCCTGGGTAAAAATACCTCCCGATATGTTCCCTGCCAATCAGGCACCACTAACCGGTCCGTGGCGTGCATACAACGGAGCTCGGGCTAGGGTTAATTTTTTAGCAGGCAAATGTGGTCATTAGGGGTTTTCATTGTGAGGTCATATCCTGTCACATGGGTTGTTTAAAGCCAATATTAAAAAATACTGTTCTATGGATTACACTGGCTATTATTGGATGAAATTCGTTTTTTGGACAAAAGTTGTTCAAGAGAGAGAATGCTTTTAAAAACAGAACTCATATTTAATTCAATATTCAATTCAATTTTATTCATACACTGACACAAAGATGCTTTACAGAGGAAACGGAAAAAAACAAGCAAAAACCAGGCCTAAACCCTCAAAAAGCTAGCAATCGTAGTAAAAAATGGGAGTGAATAGTTCAAGGCGTTGTGTGTGTCTAGAAGGCAGCTCAATGTAGTCGATGCAGCTGTCGCTGTATGGGGTGGAATTCAATATCTTCTCCCTGTTATTTTACCACAAAAGTAAATCAATAAATCATTACTACGGCATGAAGCTGCAATTTAAGGGTCAGTTGCGGCATGAATATTAGTTAGTTCAGCAGCTGTTTTGAAGAGAAACCAGGAATTGTTTTTATTTTCTTGTGTAAGCTTGGGAAAGTAAGAAGGCTTAGCTCTGGGAATCGAATTCTTAAAAGCACATAGACACTCTTTCCAGGCCAAGTGGAATACTTTCAATTTAGTGGAATGGCATTTGTGTTCCAGTAGATGAGACTTTTGTTTAAGAGCCTGCGCATGGTCCATATATGAGAGGTAAGACTCTTCTCGATATATTTTTTACTGGAGCAGCTACACCGAGTAGTACAGAGTAGTAGGTAATCCATCTGCCAGTTCATCAGTTGACATGGAGCTAGCTGCAGTATCTAAATCAAAGTATTCAGGCAGCACATCAGTGAAGTTTGTAATAGTGTGACAGTCAGTGGGCTTACATGATGTTTGAAAAAGTCGATTTATTGTTTTAGTCCGGCTAAAACTGGACTTTTAAAAATCATGTAAACATTTTAGTGCGACTGAAAACGTACGAAGTCGATTTTTTCAGAGTCGGACTAACATACCTAGATAACGTGGCTGGGGGTTGATTTACTACGGCATGTATACGCTTCAATAGGCCAAAAATTGGCCTAGGCGTTCTGCGTATGTTCCGTAGGCTAGAGGTTCCGCTGCGACAGGTAATTATGTAACCCGGAAGTCGAACAGCGAGCGCACAGTCGAGGAGGTATCATGGCGAAAAACACCAGGGATAGTGTGCATCTCATTTGTACCAAAACTGAAGCGTATAGAACGTACGACATGAACAGTGCTGTAAAGTTGTCCATTTTTTGTCTTTAATAGTCCAGGCACAGACAACATGGACAGACAAAACCAACAAAAGTCCGCCGTTCGACGAGGGCGCCGCTAGCTACTAGCTACCTGTTGTTTTTTTTTGGGTCCACTATGTGAGGCAAAAGGTCAACCGGAAGAAAGTCTTCGTCAGACACACCTCGGTCAATAAATCGATTCCTTCAGAGTCATGTATATTGGGACAACGACAATAGTCCAATTAAATCTCATCTTTGGCCAAATCAAGCTATTAATATAGATCGATTTCAACTGTGCATGTAAACCCACTGAGTGTGATCTGTGTACATTCTAGAGTCAATTTTTAAAGGATGACCTAGTTGTAAATTCAGTGTAATAAAGTGGTCAGAAAGAAAATGATTACATGGGTGAAGTTCAACATTACCAATATAAATACCAAAACAGATGACCAGGTCCAGTGTATGACTAGAACAATATGGCAGCCAACAAAGTTTCGCGTGAAAGCAATACGATCTGAAACAGTCATGAATGCAGATGTAAAGGAGTCATCTGAATTTTCAGAGCAGAGTTCAAAGTCGTAATCTACAATGAAGTGAGAAAGAAATTCTGAAAATTCACAATAGAAATAACAAAAAACCTCCGGATGGTCACAAGGGCATGATCTCAAGGTGAGAGAAGGGGCGGTTGTTACGTGCATCAGGCTGTGTAAGGTTCATGACCAGCACTTCAAAGGACTCTAATTTATACTCTGGTTTTCAGGGTTGAGTGAATAGAGTAATTGTAGATAAAAGCAACATCACCCCCTCTTCAAAAGAGATGAGAGTTTTGCCTCTGTGTGTAACGAGGACGAGACTCATTTAAAGCAAAGTTCTTATCCGCTTTCATCCGTGGCTCAGTCAGACAAGGCTATTAGCAGAGATTAGTTTGATCACACGGGCTGCCTCAGAATGAAGGGATCTTATATTCAGTAATCCAAATTTCTGAGTAGCACTATTGCTGGAATTAATATCAATATGTCTTGTTCTGATATTGATCAAATTTTGATATTTTATATTATTATGTGATAGAATATTATAAACGGTATAAAATATCTTTTATATTATTTTATATGTGTTTAATATTGATCGCAGCATTTAGATTAAAATTTAATTTGAATTCAGGGGTCTGACAGAATCTCAGTCTGAATGCAGTGAGGCCTTCTCAGCGGTTCTGAGATGCTAGCAGACCTCTGTGAAAATCAAAATGTCTGTGGTCTGGCCTGAGCTCATTTTCTGGAATTAAGACTATAAGCTACAAGGCTAGATAAAAGAGCAGGGGCCTCCTGGGATGGGTGAACACCATCGCCATGCCTTCCCCAGGAGGTTTGCCAATCGTCCATACAATCCATGTTATTCCATTCACACCACTGAGATAACCAGTGATTTAGTAAGCTGTTGTACATTTTGTTGCTTTTCCAAATTGGGTAGGCGCTAGAGCATGTTACCGACCAGGACATCGTCTTTCCCATGAAGCGCTCTGACTCAAAATGACTCTTTGTGCCCCAGTGGAACGTTGTCAGTACCAACACACATAAGAATTTGAGAAAATTCACGTTTAGCCTCAGCCAGCACTCAAACTTGCCTCAATGTCGATCATTCTGGCACCCAGGGGTACAGGTGACGACAGTCGCTGGTTTAAAAAGCTCTCACATCTCGAACTACGGCATCGCAAATTATCAGAGCTTTCTTTGGCTTCCGGTTCTCGAACAGTGTGTTGTCAAGAGGGGGGCAATATCATACAGTCTAGCAACCTAACACAAAGCTACTTTTTTGAGACTTTTATTACAGAATTGAGCCTTTTACAGAACTTTTGCTATTTGTGACGGTATTTGGACGTAACATTATGCTGTCTTGACATTTCCACTGTTCAAAACCCTCAATCTCAACAAAATTATACATTTTAAATGAAATGCTAGTTCGTGCTTCATTGCAGAGAGAGAGAATGGAAACTTAAAACGTATTTAATATGCACAATTATTATTTTTTTGTTTAATGGACGGTGAGATGTCATTGAATCCTGCACAGTTCACTCCTCATTTTTAAAATTACTTTCTATGGCCCAACAGGCAGGAGCAGTCGAGCGCAAATAAATTAACAATGTCACAGCACTGTGCTTCACCCTTGGGAAAGCCCAATGGGAATTTCAGCGTGAACTGTCAGTCCTGCAGAGGCATATATTTTCACATTATTTACTTTCTGAGATGCCTCCAGATACAGGTAAACTTGCGCAGACTTTTAATTGTTTTTAAAACCTTTCATCCGTGAAGTTGGACATTTATTACAGCAATTAAGGTCTACTATGCTACTCAAGGATAAGATGAAACCGCCCAGATGAAGATTTGAACTGACAGGCCTCTCCAACTGCTGCCACAACTACTATATTAGCAGTAATATTACCACTAACACCAATACTACTACTGCCATTTCTACTACTACTGCTGCTACAACCACTATATTAGCAGTACTATTACCATTAATACCAACGCTACTACTGCTACAACCACAATATGAGCAGTACTATTACCACTAACACCAATATTACTACTGCTATTTCTACTAACTACTGCTAAAACTACTATAAGAGCAGTACTATTACCACTAATACCAATGCTACTACTGCTACAACCACAATATGAGCAGTACTATTACCACTAACACCAATACTACTACTGCTATTTCTACTAACTACTGCTAAAACTACTATAAGAGCAGTAATATTAACAATAACACCAATAATACTGCTGCTACAACCACAATATTAACAGTACTACTACCACTAACATCAATATTACTACAGCCATTCCTACTACTAATGCAAAAAAAACAACAGCGTTGATGATGAAGAATAAGAGGAGGAGGAAGAGAAAGATTTGAAAGGGAACCTGGCTGGCAGCTGCATACAGACATATTTTAATGAGGGGGGGAAAATTCTCTAAATGTAAATGAGTGTGTCTTTGATCTGACAGCGTCTGTTTTTGCGCAGCACAGACAGTCCTGTGATGGAGGCTCGTTCCTCCCGCTGCATTCAGCGTATGAACACGCCTCTGTAAAACCCAGCTCAGGCTGGACAGTGGCTCTTGTGTGGACTCGCCTCATTAAAATTGCTAATGTTGCCTTTCATCTTGGCTAATTAGCGGCTCTGTGCAGCAGGACTCTGTGCTTGGCGAGGGCTTAGCAGGCTAGCGCGGACGGCAGGGGATCCATTTCCATTGCTCTGTCTGGTTTATATGAAGGTCGTTTTATTTCACTTTCACGGCTGTTATGTTTGTTAGCCTTGCAGGCTAATGCACGATCAGCTCCCGCATTACCCACTCCCAGCCGTGCACACATTGGCCGTTAAGCTCCACTCTACAACCTGAAGGTTTAGCAGGTAACACACAGTTCCTTATAAAGAACAAATGACCAATAATCATTACATTACATTCAGACCAATTAATAATTAATCAATATCCAAAAATACATTGTTGATATAATGAAGTCCAACAATCAATGCCAATAAACACTCTTCTGTTAGCTCTCTATATTGGTATAGCGGTCAAAGCACATCTCCAAAATATACAGTAAACAAATACTAAACTAATGAAAAAACTATGCAAACTTCATTCTATGGAGTGTGGCTATATCTTACTTTGTATCTATAACTATACTATCTTAAATTTTTTAAATTGAGGATAAAAAGATCTTTGACCTATTGAGATGCGGGTGTTCTTTTTGGGGTAAAAGAGAAAATCTGCGGACCATAATGTGGCCAGTCTAAGATGAACACAAGAATGCCAACAGCTGGAGAAGAATCACCACTCCATCCAAATTTCAGCCCCATCAATCTCCAGTTAATTACACGCAGTAATGAACTTAGTAATTGCCCATTAAGTCTAATTATATTTCCCATGCGCATTTGGCTTATCAATGTCAGATTCTAACAGGTTTCAGACAGGGAGAAAGTATCTGTATGTGACCCTGATCTCCACCCAATTACAGGAGAAATGCTCTATTTATGAATTAAATTAACCAGACGCATGACACACGTCACAACTGCACTGGGACAGACTTAAAATAGGACTCAGTTCAGACTGTTATTAATAATCCAGGACCCTGAAAACTTATCTTTTTGTTCATAGTGGAGTGTGCTTACGGCTGGCAGATAGCCAGGATAGTTGTGACATTGGCTGTCACGAGACTGGACTATCCTAGAAATTTCCCCGGCGGAGCTTTCACCAAAGATTTCATTGTTTGAATGGCTGGATGTAAGTGTGGTTTGAAACAAATCAGCAACATCCCAGGTGTTCTGGAGTTAATTTGCAGTTGAAGGTAAAAAAATTAAATTGTCAGTTATATTGAGGGCCTGGGGACGTGTAAGTAAGCATTCAAAATCAATTATTATTGGCCCCAGGACATTTTTACAAACAACCAGTTCAACTTAAGAAGAAGCCAAGTACTTATTTCCGTTATCACTGTTACTCCAAAAGCAGGCATGAATCAAAAGACGCTTAATAACCTTAACTGTGAACGTAACTATAATGAGAAAAAGTGATCAGCATAAAAATAACAGCTTAATCATTGTTGACTGAGAAGCAAAAACAAAAATGTACATGTTCCTGAATACACAGGGAAGGAAACGCAGCTCTAATAAGCCATATTCATAAAAAACGAGGCTCGCTATCATTAGGAATGCACAGCGGAAATACAGTTTTGAATTAAACGATCCTTTCACCGCATTCACTAATTACCTTAATGGTGCTTGGTAGCAATTGACAGTCGGCCTATTTAAAACTAATTAGAGAAAAAAAAGAACTGCTCTTTTTGGCATCAAATGAGATCGGTGAAGGACATGGGATATTTACAGATAAGCAAAGTGTTCCATTCACTGTGACAGACAGACAGACACTCTGTCTTTTCTGTGGTGAAGGCAATAAGCTTGTATTCTACATTATCACATTTCCGTTATTAAAAAGAAGCCAAATGCAGTCTGAGGTATTTACAGTGGAGGACGTTTTTAAAACAAATTGAGTTTGCAGGCCGGGGGGGAGCCTGTTTACGGTGGCGTGGTTAATATTGTTGCCGTGGTAATATCTGCGTTAGCGGCTGTGGGGGCAGTATTATTGCAAATGGAACCGGCCTGCCTCACTCCTGATTTAATTTAATGAGGTCGGCATATTAGTTTTGTATTGGTTCATCCATCACTGCACACGGACGAGCAGCTCGCTAAATAAACGGTTTTATCCCAGGCCACCCATTTGCAACACACTTTTATTTTGTGAATTTTACTGTATTCTTTGAAAAAAAAGAAAAAAAAAGAAAAGAAATACTGCAACAAAATGGAATACTCCCTGATTGAATATCCGGTGGAAAGACAGTCCTAGATTCAGAAACGTAGCCCAAAGGCTTCAGTAAAAAAAAGCATGCACACATGGCGAAAAGCAGGGATTACAAACGTTTCAGGCAACGAAAACGAGAAATGAAAACGAAGTTTTTCATGGAACAAAAAATAAATCACTTTCAAGTGTTCTGGAGAGAAAACATCATTTTAAGGTTATGTAAACTGGTTAATACTGTTGTTTTGTTATTTTTTAATAACACGTTGGTTTGACGAACGCTTAGGATATCATTGTCATCGGTTGTCAAATGATAAAGAAATTTGTATAATATGGTATCAAATAATAACATAGTTAGCCTACCCCAATAAGGATGACTTGCATAAATATTTTCACACTTTCGTGCAAACTGCCAGCCTTTTTTACAGAGAACTGAAAGAAATGACACGGCAGCACACGAGGGGGTGCTGCAGCACCCCCACCACCCCTACTGCCCAGGGCTATGATAGGATTCGCCTTCTGTCTCCACAGAAAGCACCTTTCTTCAAGGCGAGCCAGTAATTAATTAAATTGTTCTGAATTTCGTGCTTGTTTACTGCTGCTATGACAACCCTTTCACAGTCTAGTTGTACTTTCCTTGATTAGACGCAATTGTGACTAGATTAGATTTCATCATGAGATTTTTCCACTTTACATTTTTACATGTCATTGGAACGCAAACGTTACTGTTCAGAGCGAAATAAAATGAAAAATCATTCATTCCTAATCCCTGGAGAAGAGGCCCTTGTTTGACCAACTATTAGAATGGGAAAGTTGCATGATCTAAGCAGTTTTGACTGTGGTATGATTGTTGGTGCCAGCATCTCAGAAACAGCTGCTCTCCTGGGATTTTCATACACTGCAGTCTCTACAATTTATAGAGAATGGTACGATCAACAAAAAAACATCCAGTGAGTTATGTGAGCGAAAACACCTTGTTAATGAGAAGTCAGGGGAGAATGGGCAGGCTGGGTCACACTAACAGAAAGTCTCAAAAAATAACAGCTTTTTACAACAGTGGTGTGTAGAAGGGCATAGCTCAACGTGCAATATATTGAACCTTCAAGCAGATGGCCTACAGCCGCCAAAGACCAAGTCAGGTTTCACGGCTGTAAGCTAAGAACAAAAACTGGATGATGGTAGATTGGAAAAACGTCACCTAGTCTGACAAATCTCGATTTCTACTGCGACTGCAGTAGAATGCAGGTAGGGTCAGAATTTGGCACAAACGTCATGAATCAGTGGATCCATTGTGCCTTAAGCTGGAGCTTTAAAGTGAATTCAGTTCATTCCAAAAAAAAAAATGTTTATTTCTCCCAAACATTATGCAGTCTCAGTGCAAAGTGATGAAACAGAAAGTGTCTTTCAGCATATTAAGAAGAGTGTTTGAGGATTGCCAGAAAAATGATTAGAGACTGCATTTTCAACCAAAGTGATTGCATTCCATTTCATTTCCGTTGAACGATTTTATTTCATTCAACAGAAAAGTCATTTATACACATATTTTCATTTTTCACATCTGAAGTGCATTAAATTCTGGGAATGTGGGAATACAAAGCGGGAGAGAAAGATCTGTCGAACAGCTCCGGCCTGATCCCCCCTGTAACGGGCAGAGCGAGCCCCTCCTCTCCGGATTCGGTTCCCTCTAATGTGACTCTAATGCGACAGCGCTGAGCTCTGCTCTGGCCACTTCTTTAATCTCTCCTGAAAAGCCTTCCTTCTACGAACCGGCACACAAAAGCAGCGGTGTGGTCTGGCGACTTCAAAAACCACCGCGAACAAAAGGCTGAAATTTAATTTTCTGAGTGCAGGAGACTACCGTGTTACAATGAGAAAGGTCGGCAACCTCACTCACCTCCTCCACAACAAAGGACGCGTGTAAGCTCTATAGGTTGCTCTCATAAGCACAACATGTACATTTGAAACATGTAAGACGTGTGCTAAATGTCATCTTTGGTCACTGTTTATGCAGTTTAATTGATTAAGCCGGTTGATATTCTGGGGTAATATTCGGACTCCCATTTAATTGTGGTACGACTTGAGTGGCTCGATAAGTGCCCTGCATTAATCATTAAAAACATATGCTTTGTGAACCATGGCCTGATTGGTCCATTAGATGTAGCTGCACTGTTAAAAGCAATCCCCGCCTCATAATATGAAAATTGAAAAGGTTCACAATTGCTTTCATGG
This sequence comes from Anguilla anguilla, assembly GCF_013347855.1. Taxonomy (NCBI): domain Eukaryota; kingdom Metazoa; phylum Chordata; class Actinopteri; order Anguilliformes; family Anguillidae; genus Anguilla; species Anguilla anguilla. The sequence goes on from NC_049212.1 coordinate 9,957,529, forward strand.
TTATGGTTATTCATGCATTGGTCTCTCTCGAAAAGAGAAGATATGAAAATGACTTCAGTAATGACAATGTAATTTCGGTGTCCGCTCTCTGAGAAGCAAACTCAGGACAGCCTTGTCTTTAAATATTTTGCCCCTCATGCTGCCATTAATGAAAAGTTATTTGATGCAGTTTTAAGCCCTGTTCAAAACGGTCACAGCACAGTCTTTTGAGATAAGCTTTCGTGCAGAAATATAAAATTTTTGCTGGTTGGATGAAAGTGTCTGGCTCGAAAGGTCGAACTCTGAACCCTAGATTTGACGCACTGACATTTCTCAGACGACCACGGCCACGGCCACACATTCTGAAACTCAGTAGCTCACATTGAAAAAAATCCCTCATGAAAACTGCAAAGTGGGCTCAATTTTTTTTTTTATAACTGAAATGGCCTTTACACAATGCATTGTGCTGTTCTTATTCTCCATAAATCAATTTCCCATATTAAAGCTTAAAGTGCAACTTGTAGGCTAGCATCCCCAGTGAAATCATGCGCGGGCAAAATTATGCAGCAATTGGATTTTTGCACATGAAAGATTTATGATTATCATCACAGGCTGGACTCAAAGTTGTAATATAATCGGCCACGTCCGACTCAAAAAACCCGACCGAAATGAAAAGCCCATTAGTGACCTAACGTAAGGGAGTTCCCGGAGTGAGTGTCCCTGGGGTTCCTGGGAAGATGGCTGCCGCACAGCTGAAAAGAAGAATCCAGCAGTGGAGGCGGACTGGGCTGAAGGTTGAAATATTATGAATTACGGACACAAAGGGCTACACAGTCAGGGCGGGAAATGAATGTCGCCCGCTCGCCCGAGGCGAGTGGTACAAACGAAGAGCGGGCACCAGGAAGGGAGCCACTAGCCTGTCGGGTGAGCGGCGATTAAACAGGGCATAACAGACTACAAACGGAAAATCACGCTAAATTGTGAATTGATCTCTCATGGATAGGACGACATTACAACAATATTCAACTGTCCACCACGTTTTGGCAACGTTCCAGTTCAGGTCACATCCGGTGCATTAAAGACAAACGCTACTTAGCTACCAACAAACTCTTATGTTACAGTCAATGTTAACTGTCAATGTGCGTCACCTTAAATTTAAAGAACTGTAAATCCCTTAAAAAGAATCTTTAAGTTTTTAAGATACAACATGTGTACATATATTGACAGCTACTGAAGTATTCATTGCCAAGCCCAAAGATCATTATGAATATAATATTTTTAGTGAGAGAAAGACTGTGTTTTTGTATTTGTGTGTGTGAGAGAGAGAGAGAAAACCAGCTTCAGATCAGAACTGCTTCACAACAGCCCATTAGAGAAAACCAAATTATAAAACACATCAAAAACTCCTATCTGGACCATTGGAACAAAGAAACACGATCCCAAAATAAACTGAATTGTTACCGGGCCCTAAATATAAAATACACACAGGCAGAGTATATAATCTCTGTCAGAAGATACAAAGCAGAGACGGATCCTGACCAAGTACAGGCTCAGTGGCCACACTATTGCAACTGAAATAGGCAGATACAAAAACTCATGGGTACCAAAAGAAGAGCGAACATGTGGTCACTGTAAGACAGGGGAGGTAGAAACAGAGATGCACTTCCTCCTTACTTGCACAAAATATTTACAAATTATAAGAAAATACTTCCACAAATTATCCCAAATTATAAACAATTTTCTATCAAAAGAATAAAAATGTGCAATTCTGTTAGGGGAAGGGTCAACAGCCCCAATTGCAGCACAGTTCATTTCAGCCTGTCATAACCTGAGGGACATTGAGTGACCACCCAACCCATGTAAACATGTACATATTTATTGATTTTCTTCTGTTGCTGGTATTGTTATATGTTATTGCATTTATAATTACTTTTTTAATATTACTATTATTTTATTATTTATATGTATGCTTTGGCAATGATTACATTTGTATTTCATGCCAATAAAGCAACTTGAATTGAATTGAGAGCGAGAGAGAGAGACAGAGAGAAGAACTGATAAACCAATGAAAGGCAGCACTTAAAATAATTCTGTGCCATCAGGAGAGCAGAGCCTCAATCTGAGGTAGTAAATAAGAGAGGTGAAACAGGGTCATTTTGACTCTGATCCTTTCGTCTGGGCTGGCCTGTGTGTTATCTCCTGTTCAGACTTCCCACAGTAAACACCAAAACAAACGCCATCTCCAGATCACAAAGGTCTCCCCACATTCATCTGTACAGCCAGCAACACACCCCAGCTGTGAAGCCTACAAGAATCACACACGCACTCACACTCGCACACGTACACACATACACACACACACTCTCTCACACACACAGACACACAGATGTGCGCTCATGCATGAGCACAGCCAGCAACACACCCCAGCTCTGAAGCCTACATGAATCACACACTCACCCACACACACACACACACACACGCCAGACACAAACACCCATTGTTACACGCACACTGCACTCCTTGAAGAATTTGAGAATATCGTAGAACAGTTCCGTGGGAGAAGAGGATGTCATTTTGGGGTATAAATCAGATCTCAGAATCAGCACCCAACTAAGTTTTACTATTCGCTAAGTAACGTGAGTGACAGCGAACCCAGCACAGGTCCCTCGCCTCCGTGGCAGTCATTATGTCCTGATAGCTGACGTCCTCATTGAGGATTATCCCTTACATAAATAAGGCCGCAGGATCGGCACACAGATGCACTGTGCTTCTACAGGGGTAGGAGACGCGCTGCATCAGTGAGGATCACGAGTCTCAGCCCGTCACTGTCGTTCCACTTGTGCGGCGACAGCTCAAAGGCCGTGTTGTGTTCGAGCGGTCCCTCCCCACCCCGCACGCGTACACGCACGCACGTACCTAAATGGTAAATGGTAAATGGACTGCATTTATATAGCGCTTTTATCCAAAGCGCTTTACAATTGATGCCTCTCATTCGCCAGAGCAGTTAGGGGTTAGGTATCTTGCTCAAGGACACTTCGACACGCCCAGGGCGGGGTTTGAACCGGCAACCCTCCGACTGCCAGACAATCGGTCTTACCTCCTGAGCTATGTCGCCCAATGTCGCCTACCTCTCCAAAACCCCGGCGCTCAATCGACGAAAAACCAGCGCCAACCCGGAGTCGAATCCCGCACCACATCTCATTCATTTTATTCACGTCGCTCTGGTTTCTTCTTGTTAAGTTCGTGTGCCGGTAATATTACGCAGCCGTGTGATTCATTCCTTGCTCATCTCCGCTCTCGTCGCCCGGGACCTTCGGCAAATAAAGTCTGCGCTGCGTTCGGGTGAGCGCTTTCCCGTCTGCAAAGTCAAGGACAAAAAAAATGTTCTGAAGAGTGAGAGATTTGCCGTAAAGTTTTTTAAGGGCTGAGTTATCGCCTTTTTTACGGCAGGACAGAATGTACTAATTCAGCCGCCGAGCGGTAATTCATCCGCGGGCTCGGCGAACGAGCCGTCTCCGTGTCAGCAAGACAAATGACATAACCTGCTAATATTGAGCTGTGCTAATATAGCTCTGCCAGAGCCAGGCCCAAAAATAATACATTAACCTGCCCAGCTAATCGCGCAATTAAATTAACTATGCTGCTTGGTTAGCCAGCAGGTGTATACGCACTTTTTACATGACGCTTCAAATTGTGATAGCGTGGCATTTCTGACATTTAGGTGTCAAACCTTGGACGAGAATGCATTAGCAAACTGACACCTGATGCTTCTGGCTGTGGCAATCAAATGACACGACTACAATCCGATTTTTTTGTCAAATGGGAAAGAACAGAAAAGAATAGAATGTCAGAAGAACGGATAAAGCGCTCTCTGTTTCGAAGAGTTTCGGGCACAGAGTTTCACACCGATCTGAATCGGACAAGCTGTGGATCGGAGACCGAGTGTGGTTGGGGATATTTATGGAAAAGGGACATAATCTGGGACAATAGTACAGTTAACCAACTATGCTCCACCGGCCGACTCCTGCAGTGGTTCGGGGTGACTGTTATGTTCACTATCTGTTCACACTTGTCTCTGGAGAGCTGCAAGGTGGCTGGTTTCTGTTCCAACCGTAAGATCAGCAACCTGCCCAGACCCAAGAAACCAGGTGTGGTCAATATTGGCATAGAAAGAGGCATTTCACGGTGTGTCTGTGATGTAAAAACAGTCCCCATTGCTCTGAAGCCCTTCTCAATGTGGACAGGACCTCAGCCATAATGGCAAAGTATCTGTCTTAGTCTTCCATTTTGCACGTGAAGAGATTCACAGGGAGTTGAAAATCTGTAATGGTGCCTGATTTTTAGGGAACCAGTTGCTTGTATCTAGCCTGCTCAACTCCACGGAAAAAAGTAAACAGGCACCTTTTACTGTATATAATCAGTGACCCCAGACCAGCCTGGCGTCTGTTGTTACATTAGTGTAAAAGTATAGGAAACATGAACAACCATCAAAACATATCAGAAAGCACATGAATGGCTTTGCTTCTGGAGCACAAATTGCTATATGTTTTGACTGGAGTGCCCTTCATTCACAATGATGTACTGAACTCTTCTTACACCCAATGGCTTCCACTGTAACATTTCCACCTGGGTTCCACATTGCATTGTGCTGAAGAGCAATCGGAATCACATTTTTTCTCTTTTATTAATACACTCTATAAACTAATAAAAGATAATTTAACAGAAGGTGCACTTACAGAAATGAAATCTATTGCTACGGTGTTAAAAATGGAATGCTTTTATTTCTGTCACCACACTATGGGACACTTTTTAAAAGCCTTATAAAAACATACTTCTTTAGGGTGTGTAATTTTTTTTGTTTTATTATACAATTTTTTTGTATTCTTTTTTCCCCCACTGTGAAGCACTTTGGTCAGTCGCTTGTTGTATGAAAGGTGTTCTATACAGATTTCTTATTATTAAAAGATATTATAAAAATCAGAAAACATATTACAATAGTTGACAATGTTGGAAAATAAAATTATTATTGCCAATTTCATATATTGCTATTTATATTAACTGCATTGTAAATGAAATGGTTTATCATTATATTTTAACAAGAATTCACATATTTACTACACATGGCAGAACATTCCAATTCCATAAAGGAAGCCAGGCAGGACTGGCTTCCCCTGGCAGATCAGATAAGCTCAGAGAATGGCCAAACATCACACAAAAGCACACATCTATCTCATTGGCTGATGAGATGATGAGCTCACAGAATGGTCAAACGTCACACAAAAGCACACATCCATCTCATTGGCTGATCAAATGATGAGCTCACAGAATGGTCAAACACCACACAAAAGCACACATCCATCTCATTGGCTGATCAGATGATGAGCTCACAGAATGGTCAAACATCACACAAAAGCACACATCCATCTCATTGGCTGATCAGATGATGAGCTCAGAATGGTCAAACATCACACAAAAACACACATCCATCTAACTGGCTGATCAGATGATGAACACACAGAATGGTCAGTCATCACAGGAGAGATTAGAGCACTGCTCTGCACATTGAAATATTCAGTGTTACACTGACCTCAGCAAAAATCCAAGAGGGATCAAATGTATTCTAATCAGAGAAGAATGCATATAATATTTTCCTCTGTGTGTAGTTAAACTCATGAATATTTCATAAAGCTGCATTTTATCAACATGCACCTTGAAATAACATCGCAGCCCTGGAATAGAGAGGACGCTCCACATAAACACGGTCAATCTGAATAAATAACTGCGCCCTCTTGCAACACCAAATAAATATTTTAGCCGTGATAGTCTTTGTCAATATATACAATCTTGCAAGAGTGAAGGGTGTGTCAACAGCAGTAATAAAAGCTGAAAGGAGGCCATTTTGAAAAATTTGCCATTTTCATTCATTCTTCCCTACAAAAAAAAAAAAAAAACCCTGCTTGCTTTGTCTGTTTTGTCCTTTGCCTCAGATTACAGATGGCCTGGTTTGGTGATGTTTTGTGTGTCGGCTAATGGACCTGGGGTAGTCCTAAAGCAGCCAGCCTTCCTCCTCCTCGTCACTAAATTCCCCGATTCAGACATGGGTTCTGCTCCTGGGGCTTCAGTGGGTTTTTATGAAAGGCGCGACGTTATTGATGGGCCTGTCCGCGCCCCGCGCTCGTCAAAGCGCTCCCAAACTGTCAGAGGCCATTACGGAGAGGAGCCGTCTCCGCCGCGGGGAGAGGAGGAAGGAGATCAGCGAGCCGTTAGAAACGGACGCGCGTCAGGGCCCGCGGCAACCCTGACAGGCGCACTATCCCCCCCACCGCCCCTCCCCGAGGAATGTAGGAAGAATGAGAGGCCATCAATCAGTCTACAGTGGTCCAAAAGCCCCCCCCCCCTTTCTCCACAGACCCCTGGAATGAGGAGGACTCATAATTGATGTGCGAATTAATCCCTGGACTGAAATAAAAAAATAATAATAATAATTCCAACAGTGATAACGGCGTGTGCAATAACGGGAAACCAAAAGGCCGCTGTCGCCCTCGTCTTTCCGGAATCGGAGGCAGGGGTACGGAGCGGGAGGGGAAGACGTGAGGGAGGGCGATGACGTCAGCGCCGGATTGTGGAAATCAGTCTCGGACGACAGGCTAAGTGACACTTCGGCTCCTCTGCGCAGCACAGAGGATTGTGGGTAAAAATGAAGGCTCTGAATACTGAGAGCTCACATCGTGTACTGTGTGACAATGTCAAGCTTAAATGCTTTGGCTCAAAGGCTTTGATGGTTTCCTCATGACCCCTGACCCCTGACCCCTTACCCCTGCTTTCAGGCTCTCCACACTTGGTGGGGAGGGGGTGGTGGTTTCAGTATATTCCTTAGCCCCCCCCACACCCACACACACACACTATATTCTATATACCACATGATTTGTGATGTCTATATTTGGTTTTTTTCCATCTGTGGAGATTGCTTTGGGAGTCAGAGGCATACAGCATCATGAACACCACAGGACTAACTATAGCTCAGAAAAAAACAAATCTGTAAACTTAGAGGACAGAAGATTTAATTATGAAGAATTAATTAAGGAGGACAGCTCAGAAACTGGGTATTATCCAGTACATCAGGCTGGAAGGTCTTGAAAAAGAAGGCACTGGTGGACCCAGAAATAACCACCGTACAGGTCAGACAAGGAAGATAACTGCAGCTGATGACAGACAAATTCTAAGAGCTATGAAGAAAAACCAACGGTCAGTGACATCAGCGGCAGTCTCCAGAGAAGAGGGGTGAAAATATCACAAGAACACTTTGAAAGCAGAATTATGCAGGCTACACCGCAAGATACAAACCTTGTACCAGCAGCAAGAATCAAAAGGCCACATTAGAATTAGCCAAAAAATACAGATACAAGCCAGCAGAGTTCTGGAACCAAATTTTATGGACAAATGAGGCCCAAAGAATCCTTTACCAAAGTGATAGAATGTTGAAAGTGTGAAGAGAAAGGAGGGAATAGCCCATGATCATCTGTGAAATATGGAAGAAGTAGTGTCATGGCTTGGGCATGTATGGCTGCTTTTGGAACAGGCTGACGTGTCTTTATTGGTGATGTAATGGAGGATGGCAGCAGTTCGGAAGTGTAAAGACAAATTTTGTCTGGCTGTGTACAAAGAAATTCCTCCAACCTCTTCCTGCAGCAAGGCAATGACCCCAAACACTCTGCCTATGCAACCAAAGAAAAAATCAAAGAGGAAAAGTGGTAAGTTTTGGACGGGCCAAGTCAGTCATCTGATTTAAGTCCAATCAACCAGTACTTCACTTTCTAAAGACAGAAACCCCAAAACAAAGAACCAATGAAAGTGGCTGCAGTGAAGGCTTGGAGCATGCCACATGATTTGTACCACATGATGTCAATTGGTCATAGACTCGATGCAGTCATTGCACTTAAACGCTGTGCAGCCAAATATTAGACTTTATTGCTTTGATTTACTTTTAAGTTCATCCGTTAACTTGCTTTTGCACAGTTGAGAGTGTGGGGACTCAACACAAAAACAGCAGTTTCGGTAAAAAGGTAAAACAATTAAAGCTGATGGTCTGTACTTTGTGTCTCAAATTAATCTTTCGATTGCAAATCTTAAATACATAGCGAAAGTAACAAATTGCACTATATGCGTATATGTTGCGTATATGTTGAATGCTCAAGTCCTGTTATTACTCAACCCTGACTGATAAAGACTGTCCTCAATTCACCTTTTGGTTCTTCTATCCAACTTTGGAAAACTAGTCTTTTCTGCCTACTATAATAAAAGTGTCCCTTTCAAAGGATTTGCTTGAAAATGAGTAATGCGGCTTATTTCCTGTCAAAGTGACCCAAATTCAATAGACCTTCTGAGAGTTGATAATTTGCCGAATTTCGCTATAAAGTTGTGTGAAATTTTATAATAGGCTGCATTTTGTCTTTTAAGCTACAAGGGACATGCTAGTGGTATTCTGGTGCTTGGTATACACTCAGTAATGACTTTCTCTTGGGGGTGCACACACAATCAGTAACACCACATGCCCTGTCTGAGAGAAAGGTTACAGTAAGCTCTGAGGTTCAGCACGCTGCACGTGCTGAGTGTTGAACACACAGTAATCCGCTGAGCGGGGAACAGACCGTGACGTCCTTAATGTGGAGTCCTGGTGGAGCCCTATAAGGGCTGAGCTCTCTTACACGGGTTTGGAGTGTGAGAGTCACCCTGGCATGACGTGGGTTGGCTGGCATGTGGGTAAAACACAGTCTTGATGGATGACTGAGACAATTCTCACTGATACTTGAACACCCCCCCCGCCTTTCCCGACCGAATCCCAGTGGATGCACATTAATCTGCACCCCCCCCCCACCCCCTCTCCCTCCCAGGCGGAGCGTGAGCTTTGAGGAGAGACCGGCGGGTTCTGGCGGGCGTGCTGAAAGTCGCTTCGGTCGTTTCTCACTGTTACTCCAGAACGCATCCATCAGATACAGGCTAGCACCCAGATAATGGGATAGCACCCAGCCCCGCCAGCTCACATACAGCACACACGTACACATACGGCACACACGTACACATACAGCACACACACGTACACATACAGCACGCACATGTACACATACAGCACACACACGTACACATACAGCACACACATGTACACATACAGCACACACATGCACACATACAGCACACACATGTACACATACGACAGACTACCTGGCAATTCACCTTAGGACCTCTTGGAAGGCATGCCCATCATACCTGTAGATCTCACACTTCAAGATTAGTGTGGACAAGACTTCCACCTCAACAACAGGGAAGCAAAACGCGAGACAAGCCTCATAGTCGACAACATCCAGCTACAGTTCCACATAGTGAAGCTCAGAGTGAAGCACGACAAAATGCTGATGTACAAACAACACCTGGAACGTGTGAAGGCGAAGACACCGCGCCTGTCCATATTCTTGCTGGTACCACATGGTGTGCCGCTACAGGGGACGTACCTTGGCCTAAGCCCTGGTGTTGTCCCCTGTGCTCCGGTCTGGTGTAGAAGCCCATGCATGAAGAAGCCAGATGTCACCCTCAATTGGGTTCTACATAACATGTGCGGCTGTGCACGAGGCTCACTGTTGACCCAGTTACCCTGCCTGACATCAGGCAAGCAGCAGCCCCATCCTAAATCCACAAGATCATTACAGGCATTACAGGTATTTAGCAGATGCTCTTTTCCAGAGCAACTCACACAACTTTTATATAGCATTTACATTGCCTCCATTTGTAGAGTCGGATATATGCTGAGGCAATGCAGGTTAGGTACCTTGCTCAAGGGTACAACAGCAGTCTCCTACCTAGGAAAGGAACCTGCAACCTTTGGGTAACAAGGCCAGTTCTTTACCCATTATACTACCACTGCCACCCATAGATCGCCATGGAGGCACCACAATGTGCTAACCTGAAGTCCCGAGGCCACTTTACCGCACACACCCAAATGCTGCTGCACATGGCATGGGATGAGGTGTCCAAGGACACCAGGCAAAAGACAAGCGAGAGGGAAAAATGGCAACAAAAACAGTCAAGGTTGCGGCATTTTGTTACAAATCCTGCCTGCACAAGACCTCTCCCACAGGCAGTGGACCATACTCAACCACCTGTGGACCGGAGTCCAGTGATACCGCATGGTGAGGAAGAGAAGGGGACTGAAGGACAAACGTGATGAAGATAAAAAATTATAAAAATAATATATAGTAATAGAAATAGTAATTAGTGGCGCCTGCTGGATTCTCTCCCCAGGTACTCCACCTGTATGCAGAGTACGCACAGGGCGTACCTCAGCAGGCTTTTTCTCTTTTTATTTTATTAAACAACAAACACAAGTTTCTGACTAGAAAACGCACAACTGAATTTGAAACAAAGCTACCCCGGCATCTTCATTTAAATTTCAAATTCTTCAGTTACAGACGATCTCGCGTTTTCCGTCGCACCTGCGTACCTCGGGAGAGAACCCCGCCGATAATAACGCCGGTGATGATGACGAAGAGCCCGCAGAGACGCCTCCTGGCAGCCGCGCGTCTCGGAGACACTTTCAGACACGTGCGGCAGTATGGATCAGAGTGCGTGATGACGGGGTAAGGGGAAGGTCATCTGACTCACTGTAGGGTATTTCAAGGAGCTCTTCCGCTGAACATTTCTAAAAACGCTAGGATGAATCCTCCATGCAGTCATTACAGGCATTTAGCAGACACTCATATCCAGAACATTTTACACAGCATTTACAGTGTATCCAATTACATAGCTGGATATATACTGAAGCAATGCAGGTTAAGTACCTTGCTGAAGGGTACAACGGCAGTGTCCTACCTGGGAATCGAACCTGCGACCTTCAGGTTGTAAGACCAGCTCCTTACCCATTATGCTACACTGCCGCCCCGGTCCTTTCTGGACTGAAGGACAGAAAGCTCCGGGTCTACTCCCCTGCTGGAGTTACTGCTGAGAAGGCTAATAGGGACTAGCGAAATAACTTTTTACGCAACAGAAATGAGTGCATTATCTGCACCCAGATTGTAATCGATTATTCCCACTATACCTTTATAAACAGCCTCTGCTCCAATGCCGATGTGGACATCCATTGGGCAGAGCCCCGGACTTCTTGTTAACGACATCAAGCAGGACTGTTTGCAGAGCTGTTCTCTCTTAATCAATTGCATCATAAAATTCTGCAAACAGAAAAATGACACACATTGGGTCTCGTTCGCAAATGATTTAATCATTAACTGCCAAGGAAGATTAGATTATTTTTCTTAATTAGGTGCTTTTCATGTTTTAGAGCTGGGGTCGCCAGTGTGGGTGCACACACCTGATTCTATTGATCAACCACTAAAGTCTTTGTTAAGCACCTTGATTAGTAGAATCAGGTGTGTGCACCCACACTGGCCCTTTTTGGATAGGATTGGGGACCTTAGCTCTAAAACATGAAAAGCATCTAATTAAGAAAAACTAACAGCTTGTTAAAATTCTGGGATAGCAGTTGAGGTTGAAATGAAAAGCAGCATACACAGTGGTCCCCCAGGACCGAGTTTGAGAACCACTGCAAGGCAGCGTTGGACGGGTTTGTTCAAAGAACATATTTGACATGGCTTCTTTAATTACATTCATTTTGTTCCTATATTCTACTATTTGCTTTCAAAAGAAAACATGAAAAGTAATTCAATGAATAAGTAAATAAAGTGCAGGATAAAAAAGATTATTAAAATGTATTGCCACACTTTGCATTAGCCAGAATAATTAATTTGATCCGATTAGTATAATTAACTTCAATCATATTCTTGTATTAATTACCTGAACTCTCATCACAAGCTACACTGCATTTAATTGTTGCACATCGGGATGGAAATGCATTAGTTGGGATTGTCATAAAAGCAGAATTTCAATAAGGGGGGGCTGGTGGGTTGTTTTCCAGTATTTTTGGGGCCACGCTGAGCATCCTGGGATTTGCGGTTTGCTTTGACCTTCAGACAGAGCTCTGTGATCGCAGCCAATAAAGATGGCCTAAAGTACATCTTCTATCCACACCCTGTCATCCTCCTTTGAGAGTCAAGAAGGTTAGCAGAGCTGTCACCATTACAGTTTGTCTTCTTCGTCTTCTTGCCTTTCAGACGGATAAGAGGAAACAATTTCATTTTGAGTGCACATACAGTGCGCTCAGGAAATTGGTATTATAGCATGGTGCAGACAGAATGGACACCCAGTTTCACAGTTAAACGAAAATGCATGTTATGTGGCTTAAAGGCAGGTGTTCTCAAACCGGTATCCTGGAAACCCTGTCAGGGGGCGGTCCTTGCAAGGCTGACAGTTGGTCCTCAGCCAACTGAAACCAGCCCATAATGTTCCATAAGCAGCTCATTGAGTTTAGGTGCGTTTCCTGATTTAACTGGTCGGAAATGGAACTGATCTCACTGCGGAAGCAGAGCACAGGGCTCGGGACCTTTGGGTCAAGCGAAGACAGAGAGAGATTTAAAATGGCGACCTAACATTCTTAATTCTCCCCGAACACGGTGGTTGGTTTATTCCACAAAACCCAAAGAGCAGCATTCTCTGTTGTCATTATAAAGCAAATGTGATCTAAACCAGCGGGTCTCACATTTGGTCCTGGTGTACCGCGGTGTATGCTGGTTTTCTTTCCAACTGCAATTGCAATCCCAGAATTTTAACAAGCTGCCCATTTTCCTTAATTAGACTTTTCATGTTTAGAGGGATTAGGCATGCCACAAAGAATAAAAATACCATGTTCATAATGTGCTTATTGTATGATATTGCAAACAACTAAATGAAAGCTACTACATGAAGAGACTGAGGTTATTCAATAGGCTCTTAATTAGGTTGTTGAACACATGTGCTTATGGTCTTTAATAATTTATTTCCTTCAACTTATTAATGCAACGCAGGTTTGGATGATTTTCACAGGCTTTGTCAATTCTTCATTATCTTCCAAATGGTTAGTTTTAGTGGCCATGTGAGGCTATTGGTTCCCCTTTGTATTTAAATAATAATTTCATAATTGTGTTATCATTTTTCATGTAATTGCTTGCAATATCCATAATACAATGATCACAGCATGAACACGGGGCTTTTATTCTTTGTGGCAAGCATTGCTTCAGAATTTCAGACATAATGTGGCTTAAGAGGGCAAATAATCCTCCTAAACATCGAAAGTTACTAAATGAAAAAAAATAAAAGCTTTTTAAAAATTCAGGAATTGCTTTTGTGGTTTGAACAAAAACCAGCAGACACAGGAGCACCATAGGACTGAGATTGAGAACCACTGATTTAACGGTCCACTGGCCAGTAAAATAAATGCCGCCCTGTACCTGCGTTAGCTGTCTGCACATGCGTGCGCACGTGTGTGTGTGTGTGTGTGTGTATGTGTGGGCGTGAGTGGGCTCTTACTGCACTCTGAGATGGAGTTGCAGCTTAAATGATGACATAATTAGGAGTCATGTCAGAGGCAATGTGTAACGGCTAATCTGGATTCTTATGGCAAGAAGCAGTTTGTTACACAAGCGTAGCCTTTGGACAGAACACTGTGCTTTATCACAGAGGCCATTACCCACAATCCATCTCTTTTACAGCTATGTGCCGAGCAGAGGGGAGGCGTGCTGGGAACCAGCTGGTTTAATCTTCGGTTATAAAACTGTTGGGGTTTGAACCAGCAACCTTCTGGGCTCAGGGAAGGTGCTGTATGCGCTCGAGCTGCACAGCCTGCCGAATGGCCAGCAGGAGAGCACTGCGGCAGAGTTCCAGCTGAGGCGGGCCGACTTCCTGACTAACGAATCACATAACTGGGTCACGCCATCCGCAGCCACAGGTCCCCCTCATTAATATTCATGAGCTCATTCATATTCATGCCACCCCCTTGCTTCCCCACCAAACTATAGAACACAGTGTACCACCAAGCTGAACTGGGACAGTCCACTGTGTCTTTCTTCTCTCTTCTCTCTCTCCCTCCCTCCCTCCCTCCCTCCTTCTTTCAGTTCAATTCTCAATGGTGTACTGGCTTTAAATGCAAAACGGTCAGTATCTCTGCAGCCAAGAAATGTTGTGACAGAAACAATCAAATACAGTGAGAAAATAGACATTACTGAGGATTAAATAATTACTTAAGGAGAAGAACAGCATGAACTGCAAGTGTCAAGGAGAATAATAATTCTGTTGAATTATTATTCTCCTTACGTAAAGGAGAATAATAATTCAACAGATTATTATTCTCCATAACTTTTTTATTATTCCCCGAATAGCGTACCCCCAGCGGAGGGTTAGATCTCCACCCAGAGTAGCTTCAAAAACAATAAAGGAAAAATAACAAAGCAAAATAATAAACTTATGTCCAGATGGAAGGATTTCTAGTTGAGCTGGGAAGCCAGTCCACTAACTAACCGGAGCACTATATGGCGAGGGCAAAATGTGAGACAATGTCAAAAACGAGTGTACTGTCAAACACGAAACCCAATCAGCAAACAAAGCAGAGGGGCCAGGCGAGAATCGGAATCGAATACGAGAGCGAATGGTGAGAAACACAAAATCATGGGGAAAACGAACTAGAAGGGCTAAGGCAAGATTCGGAATCGAAGGAAACGAGTCAATGGTCATACACGAGATCCTATCAGCAAACAAACCAGATGGGCCAGATGGGAATCAGAGTCAAACATAGATAGGGTCAAATACGAAAAGTCAAATGAAGCAATCATTATACACAACACACCAACCAGAAGTTCGAAGAGCTAATTTCCCATGGTAGCTGGCAAATGGCAGCTTTTTCAAGCCAAGCAACCGGATAGGGAAATGACCAATGAGATGACAACCGGAATGAAGAAATACACGCAAAAGTAACAAATGAAAACACAAACTTACGACTGGGGTCGTAAGAATGGGTATTTTTAAAATTCATTTTGGTTTCAACATGCAGAAATTACAGGATGTATGCATAGTCTCCCCATTTCAGGGCATCATAATGTTTGAGGAAAATTGCTTCACAGGTGTTTTTGACTAGTCAGGTGTGTTTCCTTAGTTCAGGTATAAGAGAGCCCTCAGTATCTAGGCTTTTGATTGCCTTTGGACACTGTTATTGGCATTTGTCAACATAAGGACCAGCTTTGTGCCAGTGACGGTCAAGGAAGCCATTATGAGGCTGAGAAATAAGAGAAAAAGAATCAGAAACATAGGCCAAACTTTAGGCTAACTGTTTGGAACATCATTAAGAAGAAAGAGAACATGGTGAGCTCAGTAAATGCAAAGAGCAGTAGGCCAAGGAAGACCTCTACAGTTTATGACTGAAGAATTCTCACCGTAATGAAGAAAAGCTCCAAACACCAGTCAGACAAATCAGAAACACTCTTCTGGAGGCCAGCGTGGATGTGTCAGTGACTACAGTCCATACGGTCTGCAGAAGACTTCAGGAACAGAAGTACTGAGGCTACGCTGGAAGGCCACTAGTTAACAGCAAAAACAGGAAGGCCAGGTAACGGTTTGCTAAGCAGTACCCAAAAGCCTGAGTTCTGGAAAAAAAAGTTTTGTGGGCAGACAAGGCCGAGATTCAACTGTATCAGGGTGATGGCAAAATGCAGAGGCCAAAGATCCTAAGCACTCATCTGTGAAACATGGTGGTGGGGGTGTTATGGTTTGGGCATGTATGGCTGTATGTATGTACTGGCTGACTTTGCTTCATCGAGGATTTAACTTAGCTGAGCAGTTGACATTAAAAAGGCATACTGCACGCAGGATCTAAACCAGCAACCTTCAGCCATTCAAATGACCACTCAAAACTTTCAGTTTTACGGGGTAAATTTTTTAAAAATACTGCACACTAAACATACTGCTGTCTCACTTTAAGGATATGAAAAACAAACTATCCTTTT
Organism: Anguilla anguilla; assembly: GCF_013347855.1. Lineage (NCBI taxonomy): Eukaryota > Metazoa > Chordata > Actinopteri > Anguilliformes > Anguillidae > Anguilla > Anguilla anguilla. Next base: position 9,973,419 of record NC_049212.1, read on the forward strand.
CCTGGGGGTATCTGATGCCTCCACAAAGTGAGCAGAACAAACAGCTCTCCAGAACCCAGCCATTATACTGATTTATTTTTGCTCCCCTCTGGGCCGCGTCTGAGAACGCCACGCCTATAAATTCCTTCGGCCATTTTTTCCTTCTTTCCAAACGGCGGCTCCAGAGCCGACTCCGTGCCCAGCCCCGGTGACCCGTCAAGTCTCGGCACGACCGTTGCTGCCAGGTCTTGAGCGTGCGCCTCCCTTTCCACCCCGCTCTGCTCATCTGAGATACCGCATGACTTTCAATTAGTCATCCTGACCCAGTCGCGCAGGGTCGACAAGAACCGGGAGACATAGCTGGGGGGCCCGTGGGCACACACGGCACTGAGATTAATGAGTCACAATGGAACTTCCCTGACCCCCCCCTCACCCCTCCCCCACCCCCAATACCCCCTCAAGACTACATAATGATCGCAGAGGCCTCTTCTGTTCCGCCTGGCTGGGATAATGCAGACTGACATGCAGCTCTGGCTAAAGTAAGTGCCTGTGTGAGCACCAATGGGAAAATTAATTGCCAGGGAAAGACAGAAGGAATGGGCGCCAGTTAAAGATTGCATTTTCCTGCATGTATTGAAGGAATTATTTGGTGGTGGCGGGGGGCCGGTAATGGGGTTTGACGGGCGGCAGTGTAGTATAATGGGTAAGGATCTGGTCAAGAAACCTAAAGGTCACGGGTTCGATTCCCAGGTAGGACACTGCCATTCTACCCTTGAGCAAGGTACTCAACCTGCATTGCTTCAGTATATATCCAGCTATATAACTGGATGCTATGCAAAAATGAAAATGAAAAGTTTTGTAAGTCGCTCCGGATAAGAGCATCTGCCAAACACCTGTAATGTAATGTAATGGTTGCATTTGTGAAGTTGGGGGGGGGGGGGGGGAGCTTTTATGGACGGCTCTAACTTTCCCTGGTCGAACTGAGTCTTGATTTTTGTGCTGAGTTTTGTGGTTTTTTCAATAATTCTATGCTTCTATTCAGATGCCAATTTAGAGGAAGAGACTGCTGTGCCCAGGATGGGATAAAGGGAGGGAGAGGGAGAGGGAGAGAGAGAGAGAGAGAGAGAGAGAGAGAAATGATTTATAACTGCTTTGCGTATTTACTGTGACAATACATTCATCTGTTCGTCACTTTCTATTTTAATACCCCATATTTCTTGTCAAAACCACATATTTGAAAGAGGCTTTTATTTCCTAGTAATAAAAGCTTTTATGGGTCAAGACCCCCATCCCCCCACACAACCACCACACTTACATTACCAGTGTGAATCTGAAATAGAAGTCTTATGTTTTTTAATGTTTTATGCCTGCTTACAAGCTCTGTGTGTCTGTTTTTATGTGCTTTTAATGTTGTACTATGGCTTCTAGTCTGGTCTGCTTGTTATTAATGTGTTAACATCAGCCTGCCCAGGGACAACAGATGGCAATTAGCGATCTAGCTTACATCCCATACTAGTGATGTTGATCAATGTATATTGTCCCTATCAAATAAATAAATAAATAAATAAATAAATGTTTTTTAATGTTATTTTATTGTCCAAAATGTCAGCCTTTCTCTGAGCAGTATACTAACACAAATCTATTGGATAAAGGTCTGCTTGAGCCTGTCTGTCTAAATGACAGCTGCTGTCATCTCAGATGAGCCCTCTTTGATATTTCTTGGTGACTGGGCCATGGACATCTGTACTCTTGTCCTAATTAGATTCAGCTGCATTCACTGGAGGGAAGCCCTTACTGCAATCTTTTGCGATAAGGGGCACGTTCTTAACAGGCACATTCCTGTTAAGTCCGGAGCAGCAAGGACTGCCCAGTTCTATGATTCATCAAGTCCTCAAGGGGGCTCATACGGACTTTCATGCAGACCTCCAGAGACTTACAGCCTTTGCCAGTGGGATTACCCAAAATTCATAGCAAGAAGGATGTGATGAAACAGAAGAGATCAAGGAAGCAATGCCAAAAAAATAATCATAATAAAAGCATGGCAGAGAAATAACCAAAGCATTGGTTTTCCAACGCAAGTAACACAGAGGCTAAACGTTTACTTACTTGCGGATATTGATTTATTCATTTGTTTATTTTTAAATTATAAGTGGCCATATTCGAGGCAAAGAGCAAGGTCTCGTCTCGTTAACACAATTTATACCCTCGCGGCCGTGTGCCTGCAGACCTGTCATAACAACGCTGATCACTAAACGCCTGAGCACTTCAGGCAACGTCACGGTACTTAAGACTGAGGTCCCTGAGGAGTTGACTCTGCTAGTATGGAGTGCTGACATTCGGGTGCAGCCTTAGTCATGCTGTCCTTGACAAAACTAATCCTTACATTTCATTGCATTACACTTATTTGGCGGAAGCTTTTATCCAAAGTGACGTACAATAAGTGCATACTGAGGGTCAGTATCCTTCCCCTAATGACGTGATGATGACTAAACACATAATCCACTTCTTAAACAGGATTCCCTATCTTGCTTTCACGCCCAATTTTTAAACTTCTGTCAGAAATGTATAATATCTTCCTGGACCCGTTTTATACCCCAGGCTCCTGTGTCTTACCTTCTGTGTCCATTGATCACATAGGGAACAGACAAGAGCAACTCCAGAAGTAACTCTCATTCTCTCTTTCTGTAAAGTGTCTTTGTAACAGTCAACTGAAAAGGTACTATACGAATAAAACTGATTTGATTTGAAGATAATTAGTTTACTGCTTTAAAAAAAAAAAAATCATTACATCCTGCAACTGGAAAACAAAAAGCCTCTCTTAAAACAAGAAATGTACAAACAGAAAGTGTCAGGTGGGAGAGGCTGTGGCAGGGGAGAGCCGGCGTGGTAATCGTGTGGGCGGAGTTACGGGGTAGAGGGGTATGGGGCACAACCTGTAGCCAGTTACAGGCAATCAGCACTGCAGTGGGCTAAAAAAAAGGGCGTGGCTGCAGTCTAGGGAGACAGCTGCCGTAAAGACAAATCTGCAGGACAGAAAATCCACAACAGAAACCAACGACCACCATTTTGAAAGAGGCTCCCTCTTTAGCCCTGGGAGCAAGGCCTTTATGAGAAGCAGCGATTGGACGATGAGCTGCAGCTGTGGTGATTACAATGGGCCACAGCTGCTGCTCTGCCTGTGAGTAGGGACAGCACTGCCCCCTGGTGGACAGCGCACCAACTCCTTTCCTGGTGCCACACTACCCATGAGGATACTTCCCCAAACGTCTTCTAGAGACTTATTGAAAAATAAACCAGCTGATGTCACTTTTTAAAAGCCGACGTCGATCTGCTTCCAGCAGACTGGGAAGGCGCGGTAGCTGTTTATCAGACTGCAAGCAGGGTCTGTTCCTTCACTTCCCTTTCTCTTTCAGGTATTCAAGCATTATCCCAGGTGGCTATCGGTCTGATCTTATTCTGCCGAAAATATAAAACACTCTGTACTCAAGGCAGTGCGCCCCGTGAATTTTTTTTTTTAGAACCTGCCAAAACATTTCTGATTTATCAGCCTTCAGTTTCTGGATGACATTCCTTTTCCAATGTCAGACAGTTTGTTGTAACTGTGAAGAAGACATCCTTTTCTCCCTTTTCTTTCTCTCACTGCCCTTCAGCAAAAAGTCGCTGGTTTTAGACTCAGTGGAGTCACAAAGAGTCTGATTTATAAACTTCTCTTTTGAGCACCCCAGAGCAGTTACAACAGCACTGTATAATCTGAAATGACTAGCCCCTCCCCCAACCATCCAAACAGAGCCTTTCACTAGAACAGTAAGTCCTGCATAATCAAGTGTGTCTCCATAACTTCAGAGCAGTAAAACACATGCTTCCATATGGGCAAGTTTATTAACATATTGTATGATAATAAACAGTTTTTGCGATGTGCAAATCTGCACAGCACTGATTTTACATTTCTGTACAGATACAGAGGCCCGGGATCTCTGTAAAGCTGTTTTGTGACCATGCCCTTTGTTAAAAAAAGAAAGCGCTTATACAAATAAAGTTTAATTGAATGATGGAGTCACTGATGTTTAAATTTTGACAGGTGTACCTCCCACCCACCCACCCCTCCCCTACTCCAATCAACTGCTTAATGACAAAGTCATGCCAGTACTATCCCCAAGCTCATTAATTACACCAAGCCAACTGCACCAGTAGAGGCCCATGCCTGAACATGGCGTGCTTTACCCAGCCTTGTGAGGAAAAGCAGCCCCATAACCCCTGAAATGATTCATTACTGCGTCATTAGTGGGAGGTTCCAATACTATTCAACTTTTTAAAATCCAGCATAGTTTCATATTATCCTCTGCATTTCACGAGGGGGGGGGGGGGAATCAGGCTCGGCAGTCTGTATACAAATCCTAGATTTATATTTTCATTATCAAAACAGCCTCCATGCATCACACCTGGGTAAAATCCGTATTTGTTTTGGATTAAAATACTTTTCTGTGCTCTGTTGATCTTGCCTGCTGTAATTGAGCCTGGCAATATGACCAGAAGGCGGGGTTTGCACTTTCTATGAGTATTTCGTTGGTTCCAATACACCGGACCAGAACAGTAAAGCGTGGAAAAGTATTTGAATCCAAAACAAATGTGTATTTGGCCCAGGTCTGCCATGCATGCACTGTGGCCCTCCTGGCTTGGGAATGGGTAGCACTGCAGACCCAGATTTAAAAGCTGACTGTTCTTTACCACTGTCTCCATTCATTGACGATAACATTGCAAAAGGCGAATTATTAGGTTAACAAGTCGTAGAACTTTTATGAAGCGCTAGTACATTATATTTTCTTTTCTCTCAGTCGCTTAAACACAATGAAACATTAACTACACTGTCAAATCTGTAAGTGCAAACCCCACAGCAGTTAAAGTGGTTTAGCACATCCCTATATTTCACCTGCAACAGGCCCGAAGACACTCAAAATCTTTAACTCGTGATTCAAAAGTGAATAATATTGTCACTGAGTACAATTAAACCCACTTATGATCTCTTTATCAGCACATAAACAAAGGCACACAGTGTACCAAGTATCTGCAGCAGTATGACAACACACCTGTGGCCCACGTTTCATCTGAAATCACGACACGCCTTCATCTTCCCCATCCTCTTCCCCATCCTCTCCACCCTCTTTTCGCCCCCACTAGCATGCAGCCATGCTTCTGGATGTGCCTTCCTCTCCCAAGACCAAGTTCGTGTCCCTGTCTGACACCTTCTTGCTAAAATTTCCTACTGGTAGCGTAACATTGTGTGTGTGTGCAGACTGAACAGATTGTTGAAGATCTGCACCTGGTAGGTAAAGCGGACAGCATGTGATTGGTTACTTTGAACTGTGAGAAAATTGACTCATCAGTGGATTACAAGATTCTCCTGAATTTTGGGTCAACTGCAGACATTTGTATTCTCTTTAGAAAATCATATGTTTGTATTTTCATAAGGAAATCATGTCGTGTCAGCACATTCATTGTTATTTTTATTATTTTGCATGAGAGGATTTGTGCAATGAACATATGCATAAGTACTTGTGGAATTGATGCCGCTCAAAAGAAAAAGGATATAATCCATTCTGATAAGAAAGACTTACTTGATTGTTTATTGTGTCAATGTTTGACATTTGTGGTTACTAGTTTCCAAAAATGTGCCTTACATTAGCATTGTTGTGAAAGCAATCATAAATTATACAGTTGTTTGGGGAAAATGAGTAAATGCTGTGTGGTTCTGACATACTGTTTTGAGAATGTAGACTGTCACTTGAGGATTGCATTTATGCAACTGAGAAAAAACTGTAATGAATTATACATGCGAGGCGATGAGGAACGCATACATACCTGCAGGGTTTTTTTATTTTAGCTTTCAAATTACAATTACAAACGGCGCAGTACAAACAGGAAGGGAAGAGAGAGTGCATTATCACAGAGACACATACAGCTCTGCAAAAAACTTAAGAGACCTCCCCGTGTTTTTAAATAAGAACTGGGGTAACTCCACCAAATGTTTATTGTCGAGGCCTTCCTAAGGGAAGAAATTGTTATTTTTATTATGGTTATAAACTTATTTAGTTTAATTCAGCGCATAACAGCACTGTGTATTTTGACCTGTTGTCTGTCTTTCTTTTTTTTTTTTTTTTACAAATAAATACTGCGAATGACAATATTTTGTTTGAAATTTAAAATCAAAGGTGGTTAGTAGTTCATGAAAGAATATCAGAAGTTAGATTTTAAACAGACGTATACCACACAACCGTGAAACTAAAAGTTGATGTGGTCTCAGAGGCAGTCATTTTGTTTCCAGAGCTTTATTTAGAAACTGGGAGCAGGAAGAGGCAAAGTCGCCAGGCTGACGGAACGCACACTGAGAACACAATGTTGCCAGGTTAGCCTGGTGTCTTCCACAGAGACAAATATTAACTGTGAATTAATTATGGAAAGGCCACAGCCACTGGCAGCATTCACTATGAACTGCAGCCCAGTGCTGTGTAAGTCAACACCATTTCCCATCCAAGAACACTACACTTGGGACCCTGAGACAGCTGGTGATTGGACAGAGAGGAACTGAGGTGAAACAGAGGCTAAACGAGCTTGTTTTTTGGGTAGAAACTAAAAGAAAATGACGGAATTGAACAAATACATTTCCAAACAAGAAAAAGGACCTAAAAATAGTTTTCCTCCTGCCGTGAATTGGGAAATGAAATCTTACCCAGAAGTCTAGAGGGTGGCTAACGTCTGTGACTAATGTCACTTTGAAATACTCTGACAGGCCCAACACAGGCAACGAAAGCTACAGCGGGGCTGATTTTCAGCAGTGCATGAATGCCTTTACACGAGGCAGCCGCTGTCCATGGTCATGGTCCTGCAGGCTTCCCATTTCAGCAGTGCATGTATGCTTTTATTGTGAGTCTGTCGCTGTCCATGGTCCTGCAGGGTTCCCATTTCAGCAGTGCATGTATGCTTTTACTGTGAGGCTGACGCTGTCCATGGTCCTGCAGGCTGCCCATTTCAGTAGTGCATGTATGCTTTCACTGTGAGTCTGTCGCTGTCCATGGTCCTGCAGGCTTCCCATTTCAGCAGTGCATGTATGCTTTTACTGTGAGGCTGACGCTGTCCATGGTCCTGCAGGCTTCCCATTTCAGTAGTGCATGTATGCTTTCACTGTGAGGCTGACGCTGTCCATGGTCCTGCAGGCTCCACATTTCAGTAGTGCATGTATGCTTTCACTGTGAGGCTGACGCTGTCCATGGTCCTGCAGGCTTCCCATTTCAGTAGTGCATGAACGCTTTCACTGTGAGTCTGTCGCTGTCCATGATCCTGGAGGCTCCACATTTGAGCAGTCCATGCCTTTACTGACTGTGGAGACAGTTCTTACTGCAACCACTAGAGGAGGAGGGAAAAAGTGGCTAATATGTTTGCTCTGTGCCACGGTATGTTTCAGTCATGTTTTTTGTAACATGCACTTCAGCACCACAGACACAACTAAAGATCGCCATGTCTGATCCCAGCAGATACCTCAGATGCCGAGAGATCGCAGGTGATCAGGAGTGCACTCTGGGATTGTAGTTTATGATGAAAGCCATGTCATTTTGAGCAACAGCAATTTATAGCCATTTGGAGAGTGGTGTCAGAAGTGGTGCCAGAGTCTCACGTACAGTATGTACCGGAGTCTTCCCCAATCACTATGGAAACTCTAATCACTGCTTCCACAGCGGCGGCTGCCCTAATTGGTCCACTCTTCATAAAGGGCCAGGAGAGTCTTAAATAAACGCTTTCAAATGCCAGCTGAATGAAAGGCTGAGAGGTACTCAGAAGGCCGGACAGAATGTCTCCCCACTAGGAGGACAAATTTAAGAGCGTGCGGGTACACACTGATATGCGAGTACTCACCTCCCATAACACGGAGGTACTATTATATATACCGAGAACTTCTTTGATCAGTCGGCTGCTTTCAGTCTGCCTGTGCCATATGGTTGTACTCCTCTGATTACATGACTGCTGGAGATGCTGGTCTGCTCTTTGAAGAAGAGCACGCACAGGGAACATTGCAGTGATGAATGGGGTCTGCTTTTTACAAATGGCCACTCTACCATAGGACAGGACTGTAAGCAAACACACACAAACACTATTTACAAAAACCCTGTATGAATGGTCAATGGGGAATATGGCTGCCAAAAATCTAGTCAAGAACTAGTCTGGAGTGTGTGTGTGTGTGAGTGAGAAAAAGAGGTGAGACAAAGGACGAGGGTCGTGAAAAGTACATTCTGCAAACATTTCAGCTCACCCCTATCCACAAACACCACCAGACCTTCAGAAGCCTGACAGGAGACTGCTTACTCCATACACCCTGACCCCCACCCCCCCTCCACCTCCCGCATCTCCTCACATCTGTAATCCCACCCACCTTCTACGAAAGGCAGCACAGGGAGAACAGTGACAGGGCCGTCGTCTTCTGCTTCTAATGCGGACGGATCAAAGGCGACCCTTCAAATTAAGCTCCCGGATTCTGTCACCCACAGCACCCCCACCCCCCCCACCCTCGCCCCTGCTCCCAGCCCCAGCCTGCATCACCGTCCCCCTTGGCCCTTCCACCCACCTTGCTGCCTTAATTGAGGCATCTTCAAAGCCACCCCTCCCCACCAAGCTCTTGCAGCCTTCTGCGTTGGCCCTCAGAAGTCTGGAGAGCCAGGCTCTTAAGATCCAGAGAGGCTGGTGCTGCCTAATTAGCCCCCCTGTCTGTAACATCGACTGAAAGAGGGGGGAGCGGTTCCCTATACAGAGGGGGGGGGGGTGGGTGTGGAGGTTGGGGTACTGGGTACAGTGTGCTTGAGGAGGAAGGGAAGGTTTTAGTGTCTTAGGGCTTTTGGGGTGCTCCACCAACACCACCCTGTCCTTCAGGAAGCAGAGAATTCTCACCCCGCCACCCCCCGAAATTCACCCCCCACTCCCTCCTCACCCCTGTCCCTCATCCTGCCCCCCCTTCCCCCTCAGCCTGTCCCCCTCCCCGCTCAGTTTACTTAACCAGCTTCCTGCATATCAAAGCCGGCTTGATGCATAATTTATCTCGACCACCTTTTGAAGCCTTTGAGCTGGGAGACAGCGAGGGCGGCCCCACAGGCAAGCTCCACAAAGATCTGTAGTGCCTTGCACTCCTATTCCCCCCGCCCCACCCCCACCCCAGCCCCATCAGGAGAAGCTCCTGAGCCCACTCTTCTCAAACTCAGCCCCCGGCACATCGAAACGCGCAGCGGCTGGAATTCAACAGCATTTTTCCCCTTTTCTAAACACTCGCTCCAGGCCACGGTCTCGAGTCACTCCTAGAGGCCCCCCAGCACGTCGAGCCTGCAGGCCCCAGCGAGAACTACTCCCAGGGACCAATTTAGCCCTCTCGCAGCATTCAATAGCCGAGCCACGCCAGACCGAAGGCCTTTTCTGCTTGTGTGGAGAGAACGGCTTTCAGCTTCACAATCCAGGATAGATCATTGAAAAATAAAACTTGTTCACACTTAGCGAACAGCACGAACCTGTATTGGCTTCATACAGCTGTGAAGGTGAAGTGGTGGTGCTTTTTCCCGCTCACTGTTGACATGAAGAGCAGTACCGCGGTCACGGACAGCGATCGCCACAGAGTGCTGTGAGAGAGCCCAGACAGCCTCTCCCTAAGGCTACTCAAACAGACGCAGTAAGCTTCCGAAGGGGCTTCCGGAGGATCCCAAACCTGACCAAGCGATGAGTCGCTGAGGCAAAAAAGTCTCATCAGGGTGACATTTTGGCTCCGAGATCCTCACACCGTGCCATTGGGTTGGGGTGGGAAGGGGTGGAGGGGGTGGCTTCCCATTTTCAAATCTCTGCACCATGTCACATTATAGAAACAGTGGGCAGGGGGCGAAAGATGATCCAAATATTTTTTGGGGAGGGGTGGGGAGGTGGGGTGGAGGGGTTCCACAGATCGTCGCTTCATTCAGAGGAGCTCTTGCTTTTGGGCTGACGAGGCCGGAAGAGTTTCTGACATTTGCAAATCTGCGGTGGAGAAGGTCACATTCCGATTAGCTTCTTTTATTAACACGGACGAAATGCCACCTCTTTCAATTCTAATTTGATCTATTATTCAATAACTTTTTTTTTTCTTTTTGCATCTGCCCAGAAAGATGAGAACATCAGTGTGCAGAGTAGAGTGCTCACTCATGTACACGTGTGTGTGCGTGCATGCATAGGAGCGTGTGTGTGTGAGTGCATGCATACGAGTGTGTGTGTGTGCGTGCATGCATATGAGTGTGTGTGTGTGTGAGTGCATGCATATGAGTGTGTGTGTGTGAGAGTGCATGCATATGAGCGGGGGTGTGTGCGTGTGTGCGTGCGTGTGAGAGAGAAAGAGAATAAATGAGTATGTCTACGATCCAAACAACTAATTGACAACAGGGTGACGTATGGCTGAATGAACTCAGTCCTCCTAATAGAAGAAGCACAGACTCATGTGACAGCTGGAAGTGCACAGAAATTTAAATGGCGATGGCGTACAGGCTGAAAGGCACAACCGCCGGGCTGTACAAAGACAGCATGGCGTGCGATCCACTGAAACGCGTGACAGTCGCAAGACGGTGCGCGGTTTCCGTCTGACTGGCTCATCGTCAGGCGACGGGAGAATCGGCTGTAAATTTTACGAGGCGGAACAAAGCCTCAAACGATCCGTGACGACAGACAAAATCTCACAAACGGTTTTATTTTGGCCCAAAAGTAAAGCCTTAGTGTACCATTTGCGGCGAAGACCACTGAAGAAGAAAAAGAAACGGCAGGAAAAAAAAACGTATCCAATTAATATCTGACAGCTTCCGGGCAGTTTTAATCTGAAATTGCACAGTTTGGGAAATTTTCCTCAAGATGAGTGCATTGGGATGCAGCGATATCACCGCAACCGCGATTAAAATTCCACAAGGATGATTTGGGAATGATTTTTGGGAGTGCGCAACAGCATCAGCAGCCTATAGTGGCTTTGGGGGTGATCAACGTCCAAGCTATTTTGTCTGCCATTTTTTCCCACTCATGATCACATGAAAGTTTCAGGGAATTTCAGCGACCAAATGCAATTGTGCAGATGTGCACATCGGCTGAAGAGCCACAAAGGAAAACGAGGCTGTAGTTAAATTGAAAATGCTGAACTGGGGGGAGCGTGTGAGCCCTTGTGTGGGACTGCGGTGGTGTGATGGCGTTCTGCGCTGCGTGCCTCCAGGGTTAAGAGCACCGTGTTGGCGTTCCATGGACTGACTCTTTCTGGAGGCAACATCGGACGGATCTGTTCTGACAGGTGCCGAGAGGATGCTTCCCCCGGATTCGCGCGGCGCGCGTGGAGGGGTGGCGGTTCGAGGCGTCTGGTCGCCACGGCAGCAGACCGCGCGCGGCGTGTGCGTCTCGGTTAACCCCGAGGGCCATACCGGCGCTTTTCGCGTGCACGCGGTCAACAGCGTGACCAGCTTTTCCTTCGAGATCGAGAAACGTTTCTACTGGCTGTCCTCAAGAGCCCCTGGCCTGGACCAGCCCAGAGTTCAGAGGCATGAACAGCTCCAGGATGGGTCTCTCGAGCTCAGCGGGCGAGTGGACCGAGGAAGAGGAAGAATTTTTGCCCGCCCTCTCGAGAGAGCTTTTAATTTTAGACCACAGTTTTAGACCGCAGAATACTATCGGCCCCTCGTCAAAAGCTTGGCCGAACACCCGAGGCGTAGGACTGGAGGGAGCAGACAGGTGTGCTGTACCCTGGACTCGTGGCAGAAGGGAGACAATGGCAGGACTCAGGGGTGTAACTGAGGGTTTATTAACAGACGCCTGGCTAGGTTACCCGGGGAGACGAAGGATCAGCGAGGAGAGCGGCATATTTAATCTTGCGTTTGGACGCTTTGTAACTTTATCCGGGCGCTCATGTGATTGAGGAACACTTTAAAGAACACTCTTTGTTAGACGGCTGTGGTAGAATACCTTCTTAATGCTGAGATGTCTTCCCTCGGTGCCAAACAGGTCTGGCTGGCTGTGCCTTGAATTCACAATGAAGCGTGTGAACAGGAGAAATGGCAAGATCCAGAATTGTTAAGTCAAATATATTCATGTATTCATCTTTAAAACCCTTCCTTCTTTGTCTTAGGGATCGGAGACAAGGCACCAATGCAAACATATCTAAACCCTGTCGCTTAGTGGCTGTCCAAATGGGGTTTTAGCTCACTGACACGTAACAATGAGTGAGGAAGCTCTGCAACAGAGCCAAAATATGCGATCGCACATAAAAACTCTCAATATGACTGGATCACCTCCTCCACTGCAGAAAATTCCTTCTAGACACATCGTAGATATTTAAGGATTTGCAAGTGACAGACTGACATTACATTTCAAAAGCTATTCTAACACAAGCTTAACAAAGGGTTACCACTCAAAAGGTGCGTCTCAGTCACGCAAGCATCGACATGAAGCGTGAATACGTACAAACGTGAGATTCAAAATGCCAGCCCTCACGTGTTAATCAGTGGCCACCACAGGCAAGAGTAGTTCTGCGATAGCAGATATTTTTTAATCCACAGTTCTGCACAAGATCGATAATTGGTTTTAAAAATTAAGATGTTTTTCACACTATGTAGTCCAAAAGCAGGTATAAAAGCAAGAAAGGTTGAAGCAGATTTCATTTTAAAAGCCTCTGAAATTTAGAGTAAAGTAAATAAAGTTTTGGGAGGAAAGTGACCTTTGGGTTTGACAGAACGTACAAATGAAGCTTTTTTTTTACTCAGTGTGTAGTGACACTCCTCAAACACGATCTGTTCATACTGGTTTATGAAATTCCTGAATGCTGTCAGAAAGATTAGTTTTTTGTTCTAAGTCTTGTGTGGGTTCTTTATTTAAGCACATTATCTTTTGAAATTATGCCTGTTGACAAAACAAAGAAGGAAGCAAAGACGTGGGAGTGTGTGTGGACAATAAACCAGCTTTTTGTTTACCAGATTGGAGTAAGCACACACACTTACCCACCCACACGCACACACACACACACACACACACAGGTAAAAACCAGAGGAACAATTATGGTTTATTAAAACGCATTTAGATGCCCTTCATTAAAACTACACTTAGAATTTAGAATTACGCTTCGCTGAGCTAACAAATTCCGTAGATCAAGGTATTTAAAATGATTCGATAGATTAAATGGTGGATGCGTTTAATGGTGAACTGTGCTTACAAAAGTAGCTTGTATTAAAATAAAAAAAGGTCTTGTGACACCACGGACAAACTGAAATATTTTAGTTTAAACGGTCCTCTTGGAAAGCTGAAATAATATAGAGGAAAGCTAAAATGGAGGTTCATCTTGGCATTCTGAAAGAACAAATTGCCACCTATATAATAAAGCTGTATGCACTGAGAGACGAACCCACTTTTCGAAGATCATTATTGAGAATAACTGTGGGGCAAGGTTTTCCTCCATCAATCATTATAATAAAATTATTTCCCAAACGAAATCCTAAAACTAAATACATGCGCTTTCGATCCAGTTCCTTGTCATTTCTTCAAAACTGTCTAGGAAGGTCTGTGCTCTGCTCTTCAAAAGAGAATTAGCACATCACTAGAAAACAGAATTGTTCCTACTGCCTTTAAAACAGCTGTAGAGAATCCAGTAGGCCAACTACAGAAAATGAAGAATGTCGAAGAGAAGATTTAAAACAAAAAAAGAATTTAACCGAGCAAGGGACAGGACTGAAAATTGGTTCAGCTGTTCAGCGATGGCAAGAGCTCAGTGATTTGAAGGGTTTCAGAAGCGAAGCTGACCTTGCTGCACTTCTGCTGGACAGGTAATTATTTTGCTAGTTCTGTTTCCGTTGGAATTTTTTTATATTGAACAGTGTACTCTACATAGTTATTTTGTTACTTGCAGCTGCTTCCATGACACATGTTACGAGTGAAATGTGCTGCAGAAAAAACTAGATTTAATTCAAAGTAAAGTTTGGCTGTGCAGTATTGCTAACTTTCTGAGGGGAGGGGGAGAGAGCTGACTTTTTTCTCCAAAATCTCGCTCGTTTCTCCAAACTTACATACTGCATTATTATTATATTATTATTATTATTATTATTATTATTATTATTAATGAAATATGCTGTGGGAAAACTGCTTTAGTTAAATCTCACATATATGGAGGCATTTACTTTTTAAGGGGAATGTGGCTGGGCTGTAATTTGCATCTGAATTTGAACCAAAGGGAGAACCACAACCCACACAAACACACAACCACTGTGACATCCAGCTTTGGCAATTCCAGACAATGAACTCAATGGTCGCTCAAAAATGATGTGGGGGAGGGGAACCCTCCTGACCACCCCAACCCAACCGTTTTCTTTTGGACAAGCAGGTTCACTCCCCCACTACAGTATAAAACAGTCTTAATAATGTGCAGGGTTCCCTTCCCCCAACCAGGGATGTCAGTGGCCACTATTCACAAATAACTCTTTGCCGTTATGGCTAATGGTGCCCACTAGCAGTGCTCTGAGTATTATGCCTCTCGTTCTTCAGCCCCAGAGAAACGACTGATCTTAGCGCTGCACTGAGGTGGCTGGAGCTGGGGGGAGAATGCCTGGGGGGGGGGTCAGCTGATTGGAGGGGAAAAAGCTCAGAGATGGTAATCGCCACTGTGAAATAATCCGGTTCATTCCAGCGAGAGGAGAAGGAGCGGAATCGCTCCCAATCAGTCTGCGATTGTTCCCTGACCTTGGGCGGAGACCTTGGTGGGACACGAAGGACCCGCTGGAGAGCCCGGGGAAAAATCCCTCCTGTGATCACCGCGGATCAGACATGGAAGGCCACCTCATCAGCACCCGGAACACACCGAAAGGAAACGTGAAATCCTGAGCCTACGAACTCAATTACCCACGATGCCGAGCAAATTATTTTAGATTATTTTTATTTTCCGCTAATTCCCCACGGTTTTATTTTTCCTCCTCCTCCTCCGACTTTGAAACCGTCGAAACGGCTGATGTGTTTTCCCAAACGCACGCGTCTGCTTGCCGCGCGACCTTTAGCGGAAAAACGCTTGCTGTGCGACAGCGGTGAGCGAGACGAAACTGACAACGGATCAGCTACCCGGACATTTTTTCTTCCTAAGCAAACTACGGGATACAGGCATCACCATAAGGCAAAGGAAAGAGGTGGGCTTTAAATCAACAAATGAGAAAAAAAAACAAAAACAAAAACAAAGTGCGATTAAACATTGAACAGCGAGTAGCGGTAGCCTCCAAACCTCGATGCTGCTGTCAAAATGGCGGCCTACCTCCCCCCCTCTCGCTATTCCACTTAGCATTCATTACCAGCCGCTCTGTCAGCAATCACAGCGCGGGTCCATAAATTAGCGCGCGGTCACACGTGGGGGGGGGGGGGGAGGTGTCACGCCACCGTCGCCCCGCACGACACCGCGCCGCTGGCTATTTTAGGCACCTTCGCCCCGGTTTCCAGAGCGCGAGAGAGAGAGAGAGAGAGAGAGAGAGAGAGAGAGAGAGAGAGAGAGAGAGAGAGAGAGAGAGAGAGAGAGAGAGAGAGGGAGAGAGCGGTGGGGAGAGGGAGAGAGAGGTGAAGAGAGAGAGAGGGGTACAGAGAGAGAGAGCGACAGAGAGAGAGAGAGAGAGAGAGAGGGGGAGAGAGAGAGACAGACAGAGAGAGGGGGAGAGAGAGAGAGAGAGAGAGAGAGAGAGGGGGAGAGAGAGAGAGAGAGAGAGAAAGGGGGAGAGAGAGAGAGAGAGAGAGAAAGGGGGAGAGAGAGAGAGAGAGAGAGAGAGAGAGGGGGAGAGAGAGAGAGAGAGAGAGAGAGCGTCTCTGAGGCGTCAGAGGCCCTCGGAAAAACGGGACGATCGAGCCGTCCGGGCGAGTTTGCCGTAACCAGCACGGAGGACCCTCGCACGCCCTAAGGGGCTTGTTTTGCAGTTTTCGCAACAGATGTTGCACGTCGGTTAAAATACACACATTTAAAAATGCATTTAACTCTTCGGGTGCTGGTGGCAACATCTGAAAACACTCCCAGCTGATCTCGGACATGTTCTGCATTTATTTACAAACATGCTGCCCGTTAAAACGCACGTTGCGATCTGAGGGAAGTGTAAAATTCTACTGTCTAGAGGCAACAAAAAAAAAAGCATTTCAGTTCACCTCTGTTTCTGGCACTGGAAGTATTCTCTGACCTAAAACCCAACCTGGTACTCTGAAGATAAAACTTTTGAGTGTCATTAATACAGCATTATGCAAAAAAAAAAAAAAAAAAAAAAAAAAAAAAACCTGACATCTTTTCGCTTCTCTGATATTAATATTAATTTATGAGAGCCCGTCCTAAATTATGACCAAGCGAGCTTTGTCTCATAAGTAGGATTTTGCTGGTTGAAAATGACTGCAGTGCTTTGTTGTGGCAAACAGGCCGAGATGGCAGAAACACATCGATTATAATGATGCCCGTAGCAGATTCTACCAATTCTATCACCATACAGAAAAACATACCGCTGTCTGTTTTATGATCTCCAGATCATAAACCAATGTACAACAAGCCAAACCGTACATCTGCATCTCCATCCACACACATATATATATGTGTTTGTGTAAATATTATGAAGAGAACTATTTTGGTTCTTTTAAGACATTTATAGCTGAGTTCATTTGGTGGTAGCTAAGAGGTGTTAACACTGTAAAATATCCAGTGATAATTCAACTGGGACCAGGTAAGTGTTGATTAACTCTGAAATATTGTCTTTGATTTTCCTGTTCATTCCTACGAAATGTTGTCTGTACACAGGGGCATTCAGGCATGAAGCCGCGTCCAACCTGGAGCAGCTTCATCCGGGTTTGTGCGGTGATCTCACAAGCCTTCCTTAATCAATACAGCCCGCAAAGCCGCTCAGTTTCACATGGCCAAGTCAACGTAAATTTGCCAAATTTAATCTAACTAGTCTAGCCACACACAAATGCATTTCTTGTTAAGATATACTGTAACATGTAACTGTACACTGTTACCTTGGTTACCTGTATGCTAACTAATGTGTAAACTATTAGCCAGCTTGTCAACTTGGCAAATGCTGCCCGAGAAGCAAAAATAATGCACTGATCACTGGAGGTACTTCCTCCGCAGTGGTCTCAGCGTAGTACTGCTGGGGGTGGAAAGCAGGAAAGACAAAATCCCTCTGCCACAGACTCCATAATGGATGTTCGAACCGCGCTGGGAATATCTGCCGCCCAGTGTTCTGGCACCAATAAACCTGTCTTAGGCTATTACATTACAGCAGTGTCAATTTGAACCGGATCGCTATTACTGAAGGACCTCTGCGTTCACTGAATTACAGGACATAATTGAATCCGTGAATCTGGAGTTTTTTCTTTTCCCGACTGGTAAAAAAGCTATCCCGCCAGCAATTCCTTAAACCTCCCTGGGTTAAGTAATTCCTTGGGCTGATATTTTACAAAGCAGATGACGAACTAAACTAACCTGCATCAGCTAGCATCATTTTTAAGGCATAGCTGCCCAACTGTAGATATCCCCTCATAGTTCTCTTTCTGGTGGGGCACTTTTTCTTGTGGCGCTTCCCTTTTAAAAGAAAAAAGAAAAAAAAGAAGCCCTGAATAGCCATGCTTGATTGATTGCTTTATCCGACTGATTAATATGCGGAAGGAAGAACAGTGAAAAACTCTCTCAGTCAGTGCTGTCAGTCACTCGCTTGTCTTGTGTTTGGAGGGTGGGGGGGGGAGGGGGGGGGGGCGCAGACGCTCAGGAGAAGGCCAGCGAGGCAGCATGACAATGCACACAGCCAAGCCACAACAACAGCTGCCATTTCACAAAACTTCAAACATCAGAAAGTTTCAGGGCTGGGTAAAAAGTACTCAGGTCTAATTCATAAGACTCAGGTTAACGATGCCCAGTGTTGTAACGGTGTGATTCCTGCCTGTTTGTCCACAGGAACAGAGCTGGCTGCTGGCATAAATGCTCTATGCACTTATTTATGGTCACAACCATTCGTGGGCCACACAGTGCAGGTTTTCAAAAATATATATTTTATGAAGACATTTTAGTTGTGCACTGTTCACAGGTTTAAATGCTATTTCTACGGTTGCCAGATGTGCGGTTTTCAACCATAATGCCCAGGTTTCAAATTATTTGCACAGGTGTGGTTTGTGGTGCATGTGACGCAACCGGTCAGAGTAACAGATGGAAGAAATTTTTCCGTTGTTTCCAAATTAATTGGCGTGTCAATGACTCCCTGGTCCGAGATCGTTTCCCAGACCCCACGCCCACGATTATGTTTCCAGCAGTGCATGTTGCCCAGTTATGGCAAATTCCAAATCTGGCAACCTGAGCTATTCTTCTTGTGCCGGTTCCCTGGTCCGCGACCACCGACAACCCCCCCTCGGTTCACGTTTCCTTCCGCACAACCCCCCCCTCGGTCCACGTTTCCTTCCGCACAACCCCCCCCCACCCCCGCCCCCGCCCCTCCCCCAAAACCCATTCTTGATTCGAGCCACTAAAATTCTCAAGCCAGCTAAGCCCAGGAAGCACAGTATGCTAAAGACGAGTGGCCAGAGGCGAATGTGCTCGGTCTACAGGGCCTCTCCGGTCCTTCTGGGACTCCTGCCACCGGAAGGTTCCGCCACAGCTTCATTTCCGAGGTGTACGGGGTCGGTCGATGCGCAGCGCGGGAAAAAGCGACGTCTCTCATTCGCTGCCGATCTTCAGGAGCCTCAGGGCACGGGACGGCCACGGCCACACCCATGACATGACATCACAGGCATTTAGCAGCCGCTCTTATCCAGAGCGACTTACACAAGATTTCACACAGCATTTACACTGCATCCATTTACACACCAGGATATATGCTGAAGCAATGCAGGTTAAGTACCTTTGCTCAAGAGTACTGGTGAGCCTGTGCCTGCCTGTCATGAAATGTCCGGCAATCAGTAATATGTCAACATTTACTCCAATTTCTATTTTCCCCAAGTAATAACATATTTATTACATTTTAATGTAATGCAGTTACTGAATAAATCATGACACAGTAATGAATGTGGAGATTTCATAACCATATATATATAAATATATAAATATATATACTGTATATATAATTGGGTTTATATTTGCGTGGGCTGAAATAAATTTGCTGGGGGGACAAAAATGCAGCTGTGACTGAGCCATGTCTCAAATGAATTCCTTTCGTGTGTTTCATCTTCAAAAAAGTTTTCCTGAACTTTCCTGAAGTGCTGTAATTCTTAATGCGTGATTAACTTTTATTGCTCCCGGCTCCTGTGCGTGTGTGTTTGTGTGTGTGTGTGTGTGTGTGTGCGAGAGAGAGAGAGAGCAAGAGAAACAATGTGTGTGTTTGTGTGAGCGTGTGTGAGAGAGAGAGAGAGAGAGAGAGAGAGAGAGAGAGAGAGAGAGAGAGAGCAAGAGAAACAATACGTGAGTTCATGTGAGCGTGTGTGAGTTAGTGTGGATGTGTGCAATATGTGTGTGTTGTACATGCATATATGTGTATGTGGGCATGTGTGATGAGTATGCCTTTCCGTGCATATGTGTGTATTTACGGTATGTGTATGCGTGTGGTGTATGTACATATATGTGTATTTACGGTATGTGTATGCGTGTGGTGTATGTACATATATGTGTATGCGGGTATGTGTAATGAGTATTTACGTGCATATATGTGTATTTACGGTATGTGTGTGGTGTGCAAACCAAATGCCCTACTTTGTTGTATTATAAGGCTTTCTTCTGCTGCTACAGAGCTCAGGGCTTCCTTAGCGCTGATTCTAAGAAAACTTCAAACAGGAAGACAGAAAACAAAAGGAACATACATAATGGATGCAGGGGAAGGAGACACAGAGACAATGGGGTGGGGGGGGGATTGATGAGGGAAGACAATCATTAGTCCAATTACTCCTCAGATTCTGATTTCAAAGAGATGCACACAGGCAGAATAGAATACAGACAGTGCACTTGGGCAACACACACACACACACACACACATGCATGAACACACACATGCACGCACACACAAAAACACTCACACTATCCTCTAATTTGTACAATGGTACTTGTTTTCATGGCCAACATCCACAGAGGAACACGCATGCCTCACATCTTCACATAATTCTAGTCGTACCCCTTTCACTCCATTTATTTCTGTTTTAATTGAAGATTCTAAGGAGTTATCAAAATTTAAGTTGAGTTGGTTGTTCAAGATGGAGGCACACTGTGGATTTTCTCTCACCCAGTTACCCTTCACTTTGAGTGACAAATCTGAACAAGTCTTTCTCGCGCTACATTTTTGGCGTCAATTTCAGCACATGACAGACTCATAATGCAAATCCTCACCACAGTTATTTTTGTAGGTGGATTGTGTCTCTGCTCAAAATGTCGAGACAAATTTCTGAACGGGGGGTATGACTTCACAGAAGGTAATTCGGTTCTCAGAGCTCTTGCCCTAACCGTGCCTCTCCGGGCCTGTGAGCCCCGCCCCCCTCCAGGGGGGCTGACTGAGGATATCGATCCAGGAGCCCGCCATCAATCACAGGAGGAAAACTCCGGAGTCCACACGTGGGCCACAGGCACAGGCACAGGCAGCTGGTGCCGGTACAGGCCCCTGAGCTATTGCTCCTTTTGCCACCGCGGTAATGAGGTCCTAGCCCTTCGAGGGTGGCCGCCACGTTCCAGCACCGGGCACTAACACCCGTTTCCATGGCACCCACAACTGCCATTACAACATATTTCTTCCCTATTTTTTATTTAGCAGAGGGGTAACACCTGGATATCGGGCTCCTGTTTCCTTCAGGGACCAGGTTATGTGTCTGCTGGAAGTGAAGGCTCATGGGATAGCTGTACTCTGCCCACCTTCCCTCTGCCCTCCCTTTACTGCAACTCTCCTGGGCTGGGAGTGTTTCTCTGCATCCCCGGAAATATACAGATATCTATAAACCTTCAAAGCCACGGAGGCATTCCTGAGGAATATGTTACCTGTGTTGGCATCACAGTATCTGCAGTCATTAGATACTTGGCCCCCAAGAGACATGGTCACCATCCTGGAAAATGTCAGAGTTTTCGGACCCAGTGCTCCCTGGCCATAAAACTTCAGTTCTCCATGTTCTCCATGTTCCTGACTGAATGAGTTATAGTGGCATACGTCATTTCCCTGCTCTCAGGAAGAGCCCTGGCCTGGGCCACTGCCATCTGGGAACCAAAACACTCCTCACCTCACTCGTGAATGACGAAAGCCTTTGACTACCCAGTTAGTGGACAAGAGGTAGCAAAAAGGCTACCTAGGCCATGCACCTAGGATCCCGGTGTGTGGCAGACTATGCCATAGAGTTCCACACTCTTACGGTGGAGAGCGGTAGGAACTCTGAGGATCTCATCCTCGCCTTCCATCATGGGCTCTATGAGGTCATAAAGGATGAGCTCGCTTCCCATGAACTGGAGGATAGCCTGGAGTTGCTGTATGCCCTGTCCATCCAGATTGAAAACTGCCTGGATGGTTCTACCACTCAGCCATTTTCCCCGGGGCCAGATCTTCTCATTTCCCCCAGTCAGCTACAGCTGTCCTGAGTTTCTCGAGATGTCCTTTGGTAGCCACAGAGAAGCCCGTGCAACTTGGGCAGACCTGTCCAACCCAGGAGGCGCATGACCAGAGGATGGGTAAGAGGTGCTGTTTGCACTGAGGAATCTCTGGCCATTCTTGAGCAGCTTGCTCTAAGCGGGAGGGAAAGTCCAGGGCTTGTTAGGAGCCTGGGAGATCCTGACAAGCGAGGCCATCACTCCCAGGCCTGAGGTCGCCCTGCCGCCCAGCCCATTCCATTACTTAGCCTACATTCTGATCATGCATTCAGTCATCTGTGTGCCATTGACTCGGGAATGATGGCCTAGCTGTGCCACTTTTCGGTTTGTCTGTTAGCTTTCTTAAGTAACCCGGTTAAAAAATGACAAACGGCAACAAGAACAACAAAGGTTGCAAAAGTCACAAAACACAACAAGTCCTATGGGTATACTGAGTTGCTGAGAAAGTTCAACAAAGGCTTTACTTCCATAGGTGCTTTAAGACATTTGGCATGTCGGCCAAAGCACTGGTGAAGTTCTATACATGCACCAACGAATGCATTCTTACTGGTGGCCTGCCAAGTGTGGTTTGGAAACAAAACGATGAAACATCTGAAGCAACCTGACAGAGTTATTAAACAGGCCTCTGAGATAACAGGTAGCGACCTTCCACAGCTGAGAGAGCTCTGCACCATCCGCTGCAGGAAGAGGGCTCAGGGCATCATTACACACGGCACTCCTGGGCATCATCTGTTCACATTATTACCATCAGGGGAACGATATCACAGTATAAAGGCACACACCTCTAGTGTCAAAAACAGCTTTGATTCACAGGCTGTAAGGATTATTAACAGAACGAGTCCCACATACTTGCTTGCTTTATTTGCTGTGGGCTTAATATGGGCTTAATACATAAGTGTGTGCATTTGGTGAGTACAGATGAATTGTGTATAATGTGTATGGTGACAGTGTATGTATGTGTTTATTTATCTAGAGAGTAGCCAGAGCACTGAAGTTTTTCATTGCATTGGAAGGCCCTGCTTTCAATGCACATGACAAAAAGTTACCTGTCTTGATGTAGATGTTTGGAGCCAGGATAAAGCTACATCGGACTTCACCAGTGAACACTCTCAACATAAACAGTAGAATGAGTGTAGTCAGCCACTCGCTAGTGTTAGTCAAGTCCATGTACTTCTAACTGTGTCTGGAAGGGACACAAAACTAAAACAACACTACATTATATAATACCACAGAATCGCTGGCCACCTTACACCTGGTAATCACAAAAACCGATAAACTATGATCTCCATTTGTAGGACTGCATCACTGACAAACGTTTGAACATGCAAACATATTTTTTGGGACTACAACATAGTGGTGAGTCCAAGGGAACTTTGAGCTCTGCTCATGGAATATAGTTGTAGGCTTTACATTCGATTTAATATAAATTGCAGTTTTATATCTGCTGAGATACTCAGTATTGCGGCACAGCATGTACAGTAAAGGGCAGGGACCTAGTCATAAAAACCCTAATGCCATAAAAACCTCTAACACACTGGAGGACAAGGTGAAGAGGAGATGGCGGGATGCAAAGACAGCAGCAGTGTGTCGGTTCTGTGTCTGAGAACATTCATCACTGAATGAGCCTTCCGTTCAAGCAGGAACAATGGAGAATTGGAAAGAAACGCCCGAGACAACCGTTCACACCTCCAGTACCGTGTTTCAACGCCCTTTAGCTGAACGTGTGCATTTCATTTTAGCATCATTATGCAAAACCATGGCACGCAGTCCTGAATCCCAAAAGAGCTTATTTTCATTCTGTGACTGGTGGAGCCCTGGAACAACCAGTCCAATCCACCCAGGCATTCCAATACAGCAATTAAAACCTAACTTTGCTGCTAATTGCTGCTTTACGGGGGCATTTTTCTATTCTCTTTCTAGGGGGAACTGAAAATGAACTTTCCTGCTCAAACATTTTCCAGCAGTCAGAAGTGATCAATTTGTCAAATTTGTAGCCATACTAAAAACAATTTCAGCCTAATTTAATGAAAAACCTCTAGAACTAAAATGAATCGGTCTAATATTTCTGGGGGATGCCGTTATGTGGTGCTTACCCTTTAACTAGCCAGTAAGAAAGCATCACTGCCCTCTTTTATTGATCCATTATCCTCTGTAGTTAGTTTGCGCTTTAAAATTCTTATTTTTACTGAGGTCGCACAAATGAATGGAAGTGAACTTCGAGCCAGACAGCCAGGAAGAATGGCAATGCCGTCAGCAGGGACAGCCGACGTGGCTAGTATTCACGCTACACAAATACAATGCGGAAGGCTCCACAAAATGACCTGTCTTACAATAAAGTATATCTGTTTGATGACATATGACAAATCTTTACGGATAATTGAAAAGATCCACAAAAAACCTGTATACACAGTGGTCGTCCAAGAGTTCAGCTCCAGGTTATTCATTATTAAACATGTCATTTTTAATTTTTAAGAAATATGCCACAGGAATAAAAGTGAAGGAAGTGACAATTCCACCTCCATACATGCAACGAGGAAACGCCATTGTGCTTATTTTATTTTCAGAAAGATTGCTCTCTAAAACAAATAACTGGGCTCTCGCATAAGTTATTGCTCAAATCTATATAATAATTACTGTAGCCACAAATATGCAAAGCGCGCGCACACACACACACACACACACACACACACACACAAATAAAAACATTGCCATCATTATAAATATCTGTGGAATGTGTTTTATTGTTATCATCATTATTATTACAGATGTATTTTACAGGCCCTGGTGAGTGTGAGTAAATGCTTTCTAAAAGTGGAAGCTTTTATTTATTTGATCCATATTTAAGTAAAGGCCAGTAGTACAGAATGCTTTCTCTTGTTCATGCGTACCTGTAGATGCAGAACCAAAACAATAATGTGTAGTATAATAGTTACAAAACTGGGTTCTCCAATCAGTGGTTGCAGGTTTGATTCCCATGCAGGGCACCGACCTCACACACGTAACTTGAATTGCTTCATTGAAAATCCAACCACATAAGTGGATTGCGTGTGAAAATGTAACCTGTGCACATTGCTCTGGACAAGAGTATCTGCTAAATGCCTGGAGGTAATATATGTGATGGCCGTTTCCTTAAAGGAAGTCAGTCAGATAGAGTGGAGGCTAGGCCCTCCCTCCTTCACGGTATCAGAGAGAAAACCCCCTGACTGGCTGGATCTCATTCATCTCTGTCTCAACCAATTTGTGTACAATTTATCTCTGGCAACAACCCCACCAGCCCTCCCCCGCCCTAATGCTCTCACGAAGCCAAATTAAGCGTGAACATAACCGTTGGAACATCTAATGGTATTTCATAATCACAAGATTCCACTTGTTCTCCTTTAAAGAAAGGCCCTGTCTTGCTTTGTGCTCAACCAATAATGAGCTTTGCGAGCTCCGGATTGCTATGATTTAACCGCCCCCCCCCCCCCCCCCCCAGCCATTCTGCTAGTATCCCCAATAGCATAACAACTGCCATTACTCAAACACCTGTTTCTTTTTTATTTTATTAAACTGCAAAAAGACAGGCCTTGTCTCTAATTCTTCTCACGCTTTGATCTCTCTGCCACATTTCCCAGGGAATAAACCTGCTGTGTTATCCACGCTTCATCAAGAAGGGATCATTAAACACCAAAGCTAGGCAATTTTTTAATTTTATTTTTTTTGTTTTGGAAACCAAAGCATGTCTGTTTTTCTCCAAAACTGTTGCTTGACGAAAATAAGGGAAGACAAGCTGTGATGACTGAAAGACTGAATAAGCCTGTTTTTCCATGGATCACGCACGGCTGAATGATCAGCGTTAAAATAAACTATATTAGGGGACATTTTACTAGGACAGAATATATATTTTATCTCTTTGGGGCTTGAACTCTGTTAGACTTTAATTAACACAAAGCAATTAACTGTGGAAATTGATTTCGGATGGAAGTTTTTAGAAGGAAATTTCAAGGGTGAGCGTCTCTGCAAACAACAACAGTTACTGTAACTTCAGCGTGAGATCGGATTGCACAACCGCAGCCTCTTCTGAAACAGTCAGTCAAAAAGAAAAACAAAAAAACAAAGCATGGCTATAAGATTAACTTTCATCCTACCCTCTAAACCTATTAGCGAGAAACAATCAGGATTTTTGCGGATTATCAGAACCTATACAGCCTGACACTGTTTACCCCTGTTCAAAGGGATGTCTCACCTTGATACACTTACAATCTGACTCCTGAACGATAAAAAAAAATAAAAACAAAAAAAAAAAGAAACCAGAAATGACAACACAGCCAACATCACCGAATGGCATCAAAGAACATGGCCGTTAACAGCCACAGGAGCCGTCTGTTACGCTCTCTGGAGCAGCCTCCGGCAGCTGCGTATGTCACCTTCGTGGGTCACGGTCATGGTTTGCAATTCACAGAGTGTTAGTCAGAGGTGTTTTATTTGTGGCATGACGCACGCGTTATGCCACGATAAAGCCTGAATATTCTAGAATATTGAGTGCATTCAATCACGCCTCTAATGGATTCTATTATTAGATTTATATATAAGACGATTTGCGGCAAGTCTGATTTTTTTAAAAATTATTACACATCAATACAATCTTGGCAAATACTGAAATTAAAGAAAAATATACAAGTATAAAAAGTGGATATTCACTTAAATTCATTGGTAAAAAAAAAAAAAAAAAAAAAACTTTTTTAAAACTCAAAAGACTAATTCAGTACTGAATTCGATTTTTTTTTCCAATTAATGTATTACTCAATAAGGACAAAGCCACCACAGCAGTAAGGGTTTTTCGAATGAAACCAAGAAAGAAAAGCAAAAAATTCTCAGTCGATGCTTAAGATCCTGCTACCTGTCTCAAGGTGCTCTTGTCACAGTCTTGACAGCGGATGCAATATTCAGTCGCGACTCTCTCTGACTCAAGGTTGTACGGCTTTCATCCGCGTTGCGGGGAACTTCAGAGGAGGACGGCTGGGCCTGTGATGCACGGAACACGCACAGTCTGAGGCCTGAGGGGGTGACATAACCACGGCCACAAAAAAAAGTTTTGCGCGCAAAACATTTTTTAAAAAGTTGCGGGACAGACTCGCATTGTAATTCACACGGCAAACTAATCAAGAGGCAGCAATCAAACTCATTAAAATTTGCCGGCACAATTATGCTGTTCATTTGGGAAAGAGGACACAAGAGTCACAGTCGATGGACTGACAATTAGTCACTCCCTCCCCACCCCCCCTCCCCTCCCTGCCCCCCCCCCCCCCCCCCCCCCCCCCCCCCCCCCCCCCCCCCCCCCCCCCGTCCCCCCGCTCTTTGTTGTGCTAAAGTATCTAAACTGCCAAGATTTGACCCTTTTAGTCACAGCCAAATTCACAGTGCCTTCAATAACTATCTTGACTTCAATCGCACACATGAATAAATTTCTCTTTCTCCTCTCATTTACAATTCCATTACTACATCTGAGCTGTCCTTCCACCCGAACGCAGAATTGATCTTTCCGATGAATGGGCATGAGCCATTTCAACAAACCCTGGGACCAGCACATCACCCAACTGAGCCTTAGCAGGAAGGACAGCCATTTACACATTTAAGATGTAATTATCCGCAGATGTCAAACATTCATCGCTTTTACTGAAGGCAGGCATTGAATAGCATTCCTTTAGCAACCTTGCGGCTTTTTATCTAGTGTAAAAGACCATTTACATAGCACATGTCTGAAATGAATTATCAAAGGAACAGAATGATCTTCAGCTCCATTTGAATGTGAATATTTTGTTATCCGTGTTAATCAAGGCAATATGCCACACTCATGTATGGACACACTCGCCCACACGTAGAATCTAAACTGCTAAGACAATGGACATAGCCACAGATCACAGGGGATTCGGTTTGCCAATATGTAATAGGACAATACTTTAGCATTACTTTTTTCCCCCAACTAACATTTTGTTTGTCCAGCAATCAAGAAAAATATAACTTGCAATAAGTAAATAAATAAATACAATTTTAAGACTGATGTCAACTGAGATCAAAACTACATGAGAGAAAAGTAATTATTTATATCATATATTTATCCCAGGAATATCTTTCACACCAACAAAGGATGAGGGGACAGCATGTAATCTACTTCCACATAAATATGTTGGCAATGCGCCAATTGTTTTGCTCATCGCAAGTGTGCTCTGCAAAAACAATGATATCATTGTTTTTTTTTTCTTAGTATTTGACCATCAAAAAAAATGCCATGACAGATTGAAGTGTTCAAAAGGTTATAAAGCAACCAGCCGAAAAAATGGGCATCAGAGTATGGTATGATTCAGGATTGCCACAACCTGGACACGTGGGCGGACTGATTGACGCAATTCAAACACAGCACTAAATTCTTATCAAATTCATCAAGTTTAGCTGTCCCTCTCTACCCTGGGGAGTTGTACCGGCTGTACTGCGGGTGGCGTGTGCCTTGACTTCCACTATACAGCGGGCCTGGACGGGCTGTGATGCTCCATGATACTGAGCATGCGCACAGCAGTCACCGTAGCCCGACTTAAAAACAGCTGGTCTGCGAGGACAGCTTCTGGAGAGAAACGTGCCGCAGAGCATGGAGACACCGCGAGGATTTGGATGTACGGATTATAGCTGTTCGAGTGGTTTCACGGCAATACCAAATAATAAATATGAAAGAGGATTAGTGGCATACAGCGCGCGAGAGAGACGGATGAAGGGGCGGCCAGACAGTAGTCACAAACGCAAAAGCTACGAATACTCTGACGCGAACACGACTGACGCTTACAACTGAAGATATATAGACTGAAACTTAAAGGAAGGCTGCTATTTCTGAACCAGTTCGTGGACCTAGTTGTCACTTGTTTGATTTTTTCGTGTCACCTTAAAAAAGGTAAGGTTGATGCTGTTCAGTAATATGTACGGTAGTGTAAGATGTATAGAATTTAAAGTTGTATTCGTTCCAGTCACCCACTGTCACATTGATTGTTGGAGATGTAAAATTCAGTTGAATAATCCAGATACGTCGCTTCAAAATTCAGTTTGGAAGGCTTTCGTTGCTTGGCAATGGTTGGGTTTGCTCAAGATTTAGGCTACACGTAGATTTAAGATCAAGATATAAACATAATCTAACTGCAGACGGAGGGGCATCAACGAGCACTTGTCTCAAGCAGTGCTGGACTAACAAGTGCCGAGGGCTCGCAGGATTTTTCTAAAAGCAGAATTCCCGTTCTTAAAAGACCGCTGCAAGCTATTCAAATGTCCCGTCTTTCTCTGTATCCATTAGTGTTGCAGCCTCAATATGTCAGTCTGGTTTGCAACTGAATGGATCTGCGTTGCTGCCCGAATAGTGGTAAAAGTGAAGATATCGCCGACGCAGCTAATGCTGAAAAGAATGCTATGCTGTTACCCAGGACTCTGTTCTTAAGAGTCGCCTGTAGCAAGCTGCCTTGTGGCGAGAACGACGCTTGTTGCTTGATGTAGTCTATGGGGGAAAAATATGTTCTGAAATTCAAAAGTTCGTTCACATCAAAGCTATATAACCGAACGGTAAAATACCCTATCTACAATTATTGATACGCATATAGCCTACTGTTTAGCCGACAATACCACAGGCCTACTGTACAGTGGACATTAAATCACGTTTGTCAATCGCTGATCTCGCATTTTCAATTATGAATTATTTTAATGTGTGTTCAGCTGGCCGGCCAAAATAGACTTGGAATACAACAGCGTACTTCAACGATTATTATTACATTTGGGTGCAGCACTGGAGTTAGCGTTTCTAACTTGATCACAGGTGGACAGTGAATGTCAAATGGTCAGACGCTGCACTGGCAGTTGTACCAGAGTGGATACATTTAAGGCGGAATCACAGTGGCCAAAAACAGTACTCTGTCCAAAATAGATAACCAGCGCAGATCATAAAGCGATGGCCGCTGATTGGGTTATAGCTCCATCCGATAGCAGTTTTTAATGTTTTGTTTTAAACGATTACATTTTTAACATGACATAACGAGCTAGTGATATTAAACTTTTTGTATGACTACGGTAGATTATTTTACGAATGGCTAGGACCAAGTGTAGGGTTTCCTTAAGTCTTAAAACTGCATTTTCCCAAATCGAGACTTCTGTTTGAGATTCTAAAAATAGCCATCTCAAGCTTCACTGGCTCTAGAAAACGAAATCTTAAACCATTATCGAAGTGTTGCTATGTGTGCGCTCCAAGTAGCAACACTATCGGCTTGGCTTTTTTTTCTTTTCTTACAATGGCATTTTCCCCCGCAAGCAATTTTAAAATCGGGCTCTTGTGATGTTGAATATATATATATTGTATGCATTTCGGTTGGCACGCTTTTCAGTACATTATAGCGAAATACAAGGACGGCCCTGGAACTAATGTCGTGTTTCCGCAGCGGGTCCAGGCTTCAGCTGGCACATGAGCGAAGTAGAAATAATTGAATTGGACAGAGACGCGTTGGCAGCTTTTCTCTGTGGCTTGACCAAACAACGACTATACAGGTCAATAGTGTTGGCGACAGTGACCATGAAATATTATTATGTGATTATGTGTCTTTCAAATTTTTATGTTGAATTACTTTTTTTATATAGCCAGTGACCAACACTGCTTGTTTTTAAAAACTAAACGTGCAAGTGTTTCATCTAATTAAAGGTGGTATCTCTCTTGCAAACAAACTTGCGATTTTTTCCGTTTTAATGTAAAATGCATATTATTGGTACGATATATTTTTAAACTAAGGCGTTTAACTGTGGTAGCCTACTCATCTCACTAAAACTAATCACATTTGAGCGGGCAGAAACAGCTGAACGACACTCTTTCCTATTGGGGTCACGCGCAACTCCCCTGCTACATCTGCCGGCGCAAAAAACCAGCAGCAGTACTGCACAGTTCGCAACTCTGCTTAGCCCCAGATGGGCCCGGGTTAGATAACCCTGTAATACCGATTAC
This sequence comes from Anguilla anguilla, assembly GCF_013347855.1. Lineage (NCBI taxonomy): Eukaryota > Metazoa > Chordata > Actinopteri > Anguilliformes > Anguillidae > Anguilla > Anguilla anguilla. Next base: position 10,003,997 of record NC_049212.1, read on the forward strand.
AAAACGGTGGACCAATTTTCCTCATTAAACCTTTCCCGGTATAGTCCGGAAACGGCTCGTTATGTACTTTATTACGTAATTTGACGTCACCTCAGCAATAGCTGTTTAGAGGGCACAGGCAAATACATAATATGTGCTTTCTATATTCTTTTTTTAGCATTTGTGCAAAATGTTTTTGCTTCCGTTTTTGGCAGTTTGGCCTGGTTTTCACTGATATCGAGTCAGTCTCCAATTTTTGTGACGCTTTAAAAATAGAGTAATAAAAATTGGCACAAGACTGAACTTGGCTCCAACACACCTGGGGAAAGTCATCAACTTATCTGCATGTGGAGATCGATTTTTAATGTTTTTTTTTTTTTTTTTTTAATGTAATTTTGCTCACCTGTTGACACAGAGTGCAGAGTTATCCCCCCTACTTCCCCCTACATGGACAGAAGTCAGAGAGCTGTACTCTGCAATTCATTACCCACCCAACCAATGCTCACCATTTTCCTGACTAAATTAACGGAATAACGGAGTTAACGACTGAGTTGAGGGCAAAAAAAAAAAAAGTGAATGTGAGTGTATCTGCTTGTTACCTAATGTTAGCTACCTTAATTGTTGCAGTTGATGTCTTACAGTAAAACTTATCAAATGTAACCACATCTGTTGACAATTTGACTTTAAAATTAGGTTTGATATGTTTTCAGTATTACCGTGTCGGACGACATTGTCGATCAAGGCAATCTGTGCAGTCTTGGATTAACCATGCTCAGTCATTACTGTGATGCAATGGCAACTGGCAATCTGTGTGTGTGTGCACTTCTGCCCAGTCCTTGCTTGTCTGCCTGTACTTGTTCTAAAAAGTGTTTGGGACGTTTCTGGGCGTGACCCTTTTTTTTCTTTGTGGGCTGTATGTGAAAAGCACGTGGCCAATAGAATAAGGAGGAGAAGATAAAGAAGAGAAAACGTGTATGGATTGGCTGCAGTGGTCTGTTTCCAGTTGGGTCAGTGCTGGAGGGATAGGATTGTTTTAGTGGCTAATCTAACTAACCTGGTCAGTCTGGTTAGTAGATAGAGCCCAGGTATGATTACAGGGAAAAAAAAGGTGAAAGAAAGCTAATATGTCATATGGCAGCTATGATTGTTATTATGATTTTAAAAAGCATTCAATAATTGTAGATACGGTTCAAAAATTTCCTTACCAGCTGCTGCCATGCTCGTCATCCATTTCGTTATCTTTCAATATTTCGTTCTTCCGCATCTGAGCTCGCTCCTTCCAAAATTGGGTCTCCATGCTGCTGAGGGGCCTCCTGAATTTGCACCAAAAATGCTGCCAAAATTCGCACTGATAAATTCTACCACTCGACCTGGAAAGATGAAGGAAAAAGAGGTGTGAAGAAACAGAATCCTTGTGGATGCCAGAATGCCAGTTCTCACGAGACTAATATTATCCGATGCCCTCTGTGTATTGCAAAATATAGTAGGTAATTTGCAGTGGATTTTTTACTTTACAAATTGTGGACATGGCGGATTCGCACGGGATTAAGATCACAGACGACCTCCGCAATTATTGCAAATCAGATGAGGTCCCCAGGTAACACTAGCCCAGAGGAAGTAGGGCTATACCACTGTTAAAAATAAAACATTTAATTTTACGCCAGTAAATTACTGCCAACTGGGTTGCCAGAACTTTGCTGTATAAATGATAGTAACAATATGTTAAGCATATGGTAGCTGGCTGTATATCTAACAAATGGTAAATGCATTAGTGTTTCACTGTAAATAAAACAAATATATGTCAGCTGTTTACAATTTTGTAGCTTCGCTATTTTACAGACTTTTACCATTTTAAAATTCATACATTTCTTTACGGTGTACCGTCAATAATAATAAAAAAAAATATCGTATGACACTTTTGCCATATTGCTCAGCCGAGTCTCTTGTGATTGGCTCGCTTGCTTCGCTTAAAAGCGTCTTGCGTAAGAACGCTGGAACCTTCTGTGTGCTTTAGCCCAGGGTGTTGATGCTTGTGTTCACACTGGAGCCGTAGCAGAAGATTTCCGTACATCATAACGGTCCCAACCTGGCAAATTTGAGGAATGTCTTTCTCGGAAAACTGACTCCTGCTCGCACGTGATGCCAACACACAAAATTTCCAGAGCAATCGTGTTGTTTTTAACCAAGATGCCGTGTAAGAGGTACTCTTCCTGCCATGGGTTCAACTGACGTTCTCAACAGAAATGAGCTGCTCCAGAGTTCACTTGGAAGCAGCCTGAGGCAACCTCTTTGAGGCAGACCACAGAGCGGTTGTTTGGTCCGCACCAGGGTTCAATTACGGAGTTCCCACCACACAAAACTACCCGAACCGAGGAAGTAAATGCTCCAGGGTTCAATTCAAACGCACCAGACAAGGCTGCTGTGAATGCACCCTTGGATTTCATGTCTGGGTTATGGTGTTCACCAGACCACGATGGACAGCCGAACACGTTTTAAATTACGTACTGTTTTCCTCTGAAGACTGTTTTATGTTCCACACAATTTAAAGGCTAGTTCAGAACAGAGATTCTAATGCCCAGCATCTGACTACAAAAACTACTGTTACAAAAAAGGGTTTGTAACATTCTAAAATTGGCCTGTTCACATCAAAGCAATGAGATGAGACGTTGCTTACGGTTACCATAGCAAGGATTCTATCCTCTTCCTTGTTTAGAGTCGCTTCCTTGTTGGTTACAATACTCATCTGGCAAATATCTACAGGTCAATACAGCGAAAATGGACTAGAGTATGAGCAACAGAGAGATGCTTGCTGTGGCAGCAGTACAGCTAATGAGTGTAAGTCTTCGTAAGACCCGAGCATCCGGTGCTTGGAGGCGGCCATGTTTGCTCCAGCACCTGGTACATGGAGCGTGTGCACAGTTGTGCAAGGGGTCTAGATTCCGGATCTTAATTTCGCCCGTCTTTTCCCTGAGCAGTGTGCTCACCAAAGAGCTGGTGTCGCCGCTGATTCTGGACAAGACTACTCGTATACCGCATGCTCTTTAATTATTTACCACTGTGATGGGATATGTTGTTGCCAATGCAAACACCAACCTCCCCCCCCCCCTCCATTCACACCTCTCATTGACCCCCCCCCACCAATAAAAATGTTCTGCGAGACACGTGTTGAGGCACAGGTGATGTGCCTGTTACTGCAGAGAGGGCGGGAGAGTCGGGGATTCGTTCTGGCTGAGAGCCAATGAGTGCAGTGCATCGTCACCTGGGGCCTTAACTAACAGGGAACATGCTCATTCCGGGGTCTGGTTTCTACGAGTTTCAGTAAAAATATGCCTTGGGTAGGCGAAGGAGGCCATTAGGGGATTCAGCAGCACAAAGTCTCCCTGGCACCTGCGGGTTCATGTTTCTATGATTTATTTAGAAAAGGAGCAGATGGTTTCTGCCAGCTAAAACTACCACTGGATGTAACTGGGTCAACGGCAACAAAAAAAGACCTCCAAGCTGATCGTTATTTCTATTATTATCATGAAAACCAGCACCACAAGTAGCAACATCACTGATGTCACCATTATGAACAAAATGATCACCACTACAACCACACTTATCACCGACATCACCACCATCAACACTGTCAGCGATAACCACTGCAGTCACTCATCACCATCATCACCATCATCATCATCACTGTCAGCATTATGCCCACCGTGATTATCAACGGCAGTTGGAAGCTGCGGAGATGAAATTTCATATCGAGAAACAGGAAGGAAAAAAACTACACGGGTGGGCGAGTGGTGTGTGTGTGTGTCTGTCTGTCTGTCTGTCTGTGTCTGTGTGTGTGTGTGTGTGTGTGTGTGTGTCTGTGTGTGTGTGTCTGTGTCTGTGTGTGCGTGCGTGCGTGTGTCTGTGTGTGTGAGTGCGTGTGCGTGTGTGTCTGTGTCTGTGTCTGTGTGCGTGTGCGTGTCTGTGTGTGTCTCTGTGTGTGTGCGTGTGTCTGTGTCTGTGTGTGTGTTTGCGTGTGTGTGTGTGTGTGTGTGCGTGCGTGGGCGCACGTCCATTTTATTTTAGTGGTCAGTAAAAGGGTGTCCAGGGGGCCGGCGCTTGCGATGGCTTTCAGGGGCCGTTTATCCCCCGGTTTTAGTCACGGTGGCGTGTTTATGCCGGACGGTAAATCTGGTGATGTAAACTTGCCTGGAGCAACACCAAGTATAAATAACTAAAGGCAGTCCATTTCCTGAGAAAATTTTAATGCGCCTCTTAATATACCTTATACGTTACGTCTCTCTCTCTCTCTCACTCTCTCTCTTTCTTTCTTTCTCCTTCTCAAGAGGCTATTACTGTAAGCTCTGGATGTTTTGGTAAATTTGCGCTCATTTAATGTGGATCAAAGTGAGGGTCTGAGAGTGCTTAAGTGAAGAGTGTAGGTTGAAATGTCCACATTTCAGCCAGAAGTTGTCAGAAATGCAGGGTGAATTTGTGTGTGGACTGTCTTTAAGTTCAAAGTCTCCAAAATGCATTTTAACCTAACACACGTACACATGTGCACACACACGCACTCACATACGCACACACACACGCGCGCACATGCACTGTCACACACTCACACACACACACACACTGCTGTGGGCCTGCGGGGTGTGACAGTGTTTCTGTATGTGGCTGTGTCTCTGATCTCAGTACACTGGGACAGTCGTCAGTATAAGGCATCTGCATGTTCTGTTGTGTTAGCCACATGCCTTGCTAATCACTGAAATTCACACAAAATAAAGCAGTAGGCCCTACTCGTCATGCATAGCAGGCTAGCGCTAGCATTGCTGACTGGTGTTTGGCCACGTTCAAGACCAGCGTGTTCTACTGAGTTTTAAATGTTCTATTGAGTTTTGTGCGGCTGAGAACTGGAACAAGTTGTCTTTGCACATTAAAAGTACAGGTGAAAAGCATCTTTCTTTAAAAAAAAATAATAAAATCAGAGCATGGCTTATGTAAAATCTAGACATGTAGGAGTATTTGCCTACTAGAAATGATTAATTTATTATTTTTTGTTTATCATTGTTGGATGCTGTCTAGGCATATGGATCTGCGCCATCTTTGCTGCCAATATATCACAGAGCACAATGGCTTTACTGTGCACTGTGTTACTGCGGTGGCGGAAAGGGAGAAAGAGAAGAGGGAGAAAGAGAGAAGGAGGAGAGAGGAAGAAGGAGAGAGGGAAGAGAGAAGGAGGAGGAGAGAGGGCCTCAGGGTCTGAGCGTTGCCGTAGCAGCAGCAGCAGCTGTCAGCTTCGTCCTCACGTGTGCACGCTTTGGTGCTGCTGTTTCCACGAGTACAGAGAAAAATAATAATTCAGGAGCATTCATTTTCAGCCCCCCCAGGGAAGGTTTGGGAGGGGGACAGTACGCGTGAACGCGCCGTTTGCCTGTCCCCCTGGAACGCTGTTCTCTGTAAACGTGCTGTAAGTGCCTTTGATTAAGCTGCACTTTCACCGGGGGTTGCGGGTTTCACTCAGTGAGCTCATATACTGCAGACTGCGGGAGGTCCCGTGTGTGTGTTCGGGAGGGTAGTTAATGGGGGGTTAGAGATAAGAGCAGTAGACCCCAAAACACACAGGCAGCCAATCAGACAGCAGCCGTCGACACAGCCGGCTGAACGGCGACAGTAGTACCATGCGAGTGAGGTAAACACAATTATCACTATGCTTGACTAATTTTGACGGATATATTTATTTTCTTGCTAGATGAGCAGCAACTGTGGTGATGGGGAACCTAAAACGGAGGATGAAGCTATTTTGAAAAATAACATCGTCTGCGGTTTCAAAATGATTTCGGGTTTTTGAAGTCCAGCAAAGAGCAGAAAAACATCTGTTGCAAACTTTTGAAAAAAGAAAAGAAGAAATGAGTACCAGCCGAGACAGGAAACACCCGTAGACGTTTTCTGCGTTTGTAGCGTTAGCATGCGGTTGAGCGCTCGGGAAGCACGACAGCGCGCTAACTTGCAGCTGCTAGGTCGTCCTCAAACGCTGACGTTCAGCCAAAACAACCGACCGTCAAATCCGCATTTACCAGAATTGCACCCGTATTCGGAGGTTTGGAGGAGACAGGGAGACATGTCACCCCCAGTATTTTCATATTAATGAGACTCGCTAGCATGCTTGTGAGTCTTATAGACTTCTCATTTTTAGGCCATGTCATCCAGGCCTACGTGGCATTGATTATTCCCCAAGCAGATTTTGTGTTTTTCAGTTGTATCCCTTCTGGTGGCCTACAGCCCCATTCTATCATAGGCAATGTTAAATGCTGCATGCTACCAGGATGGCTATATAACAGCCTGACTGTAGCAGGGAGGGGGGGGGGTGCACTGGTCACTGGACAGAGACAGAGGACATGGGGGTCCACATCATTCCTGTGGGGGAGGAGAAGAGGAGGGGGGGGGGGGGAGAAAGAGGGAGAGGCAGAGAGGGGAATCACAGAAAGGGGATGGGGAGGGGGGGGGGGGCTTGGGGCTCGAGTAGCAGCGTCACCTCTGTTTCCGAGCCTGCCGTTTCCGTGCATTCGGGTAGTTCGCTCCCATTACAGCCCCCCCCAGGGAAGGTTTGGGAGGGAGACAGTATGCGTGAACGCGCCGTTTGCCTGTCCCCCTGGAACGCTGTTCTCTGTAAACGTGCTGTAAGCGCTTTTGATTAAGCTGCACTTTCACCGGGGGTTGCGGGTTTCACACAGTGAGCTCATATACTGGAGACTGCGGGAGGGCCCGTGTGTGTTCCGGAGGGTAGTTAATGGGGGGTTAGAGATAAGAGGAGCAGACCCCAAAACACACAGACATTGCCCAGAGTGGGGTGATGAGGGGTTGTGTATTACTTTCAGAGAAAGAGGGAAGGAGGGAAAGGAAAAAGAGTAGAAAAATTTTAGGTCCTGGAAGAGGGTTGTTCCTTCGGGCACCCCGTAGCAAAACTGCTCCACACACGATTGCACTCTCCGCCATCTTTGTTTCACAGTCACGCATAAGAATCGATCATTTTAAAAGATGGCTGAGAACCAGGAGAAGGGCAGTGTGCCAGCAGGAATGGGTTTACAGACGAAACTCACGCCGAACCTCTACAAGAAGCGGCTTGTTTGCGAACTGCTGCTACTACAGCGTTGTGTTGTCAGTTTGTCGTTTGTCATTGGCTGCTGCAAGCCTTATGTAAACCTGCCCCCGTGCAGCTGGGGATGCTGGGATTCTGGCATGCCCCCTTGCCTCTCCTTCCTGAGTGCCTGAGAACCCATACGCCCGGCAGCATTACGATTCCGATGCACGCGCTGAGATTTAAAATGCCGGCTGAGGTCGACCGTTCAGCTGTCCTGAGTTTGAGATGCTGCAATGGTTTTCCTGATGGTGGGGACAGGGGAGCTGGGCAAGGAAGAGCGAAAGCATAAGAGTGGAAAGAGGGATGAGGATAAGAGCTGGAAAGAGGGATGAGCAGAGGGGAAGGCAGGAGAGGGAGAGGGACATTGAAGAGTTAGAGGAAAAAAGTAAAATTGAAGGGAGTGAAAGAGAAATGGAAATGAAATGAATATAAAGCTTATTGGAATCTGAATTTTTGAGAGAGGAGGGAAGAAGAGAGGGAGAGCAGGGGGAGGTGTAAAAGTGGAATAGAAAAATAAGTGGCGTTTTGCTTTTCGCTACACGACGGCGACACACCGCTGCTCACTACACACCGTGACCCAGGGTTACGGCTTCATTCTGCTCTCTCATTGGACGCAGATGGCACGCCAAACTTTGAGCTGCTTTGCCAAGCCCTTTGTGTTTGTGTTTCAAAGTCCAAACTATCCAACATTAATGAAATCTTGAGTCAGCACTGAGACAAATAGCAGACAACACTTTTTTTTTTTTTTTTTAGAAGACGGTATGTGTTTTTGATGACTGCAGATTCTGAAGAAATGAGTTAAGCTGTTGCAACACTAGAAAAGTCAGATCCACTTCATGTGACACCATTCCGGAAAAAAAGAAGGGGAACCACTGAAGATTTAAATTAAGTAGTTCAAAAGAGACGGATGTAAAAGTGTCAGACTGAGAAAAAGTGGGAGAGGAAGAGAGGGTGGGGGGGGGAGGAACTATAGTACAGGCTTAGCTTTGGCAGGAGGCCAGTCTGAACAAGATTTCACAGCTGAATGAGAATCTGAGCTTATCAGCTATGGATCCAGCCACATCATATCACAGTGCTGGAAAATGACCTTACAGATCCTCGTTCTGCAGCTACTTTTGTCCAGACTGAGGGGTAGACATCTTTTGAGGACATGCGACTCATTTGTAAAATGAAGGCCAAAGTCTGACAGTCACTGAATTGGCTAGAAGTCCCAGTATATTGGGGCCGTCGATATCGAAATTAGTTTTGCTTGAATGGTGAAAAATGAGTGTTTGAACACATAAATGAACAGTGGCACTTAAATTTGTGGACTCTCAGAGTTCTTTGCCTGCTGAACAAATCCTTTGCCCTTCTTGTGTGATCTCATTACTGGGATGAATTACCTCTGAAGTAGCCTTTTACAAAATGAGCCAACAAATACTAAAGCTGCAGCATTATGGTCAAAAAAAAAAAACTTGTCAATGAGGAGATTCTCTCCAGAACTACCAAGACCTCATTTTGCACAGGGTTCTGTGCAACTGACAAAAGGACAGTAGTTCGCAGAATGGAGCTTAGATACCACAAGACGTCTTAAGAAGCTGAAGGCCCACATATAAACTGTGCATCAGGCAGAGCACGCAGAGCTGAGCAAGATGGAGGCACCTGCATTTGCAGCTACAAACAACCACTCATCCTCTTTCATTCATACACAAGCAAGGGCACACACATGTACGTACACTACCCACTGAGCACTGAAAGACCATCGTGCCAGCACATGCAGGCACGCACGCACACAAGAATCCACAGCAAGCAAAAACCTCAGAAAGCCGCCAGACACCAGCAGCCATTCAGAAAGAAGGACTCTCTCATGGGCTTAGAGCAAGGCCCCTTTATAAGGTGAAATAACTGAAGCAGCGGTGTGGATTTCAGTGGGACCTGTGAGTAGGGTCGGCACTGCCCCCTGGTGGACAGCGCACCATCTCCCTTCCTGGCCCCTCAGGGCATTTTAGTGAAAACTGACAGCCTATCCTGACAGTATATTCTAATCACCTCTCTCTCCCCGGTCTCAGATGCACATCCATCCACCCATCCATCCATTATTTAACCCAGTGTATATGCTGGGCTTTGTTCCACCAGCATCAAGCTCTTTGTTGTAACTGCTAATTGTTCTCAATAAGGCACTAATTGTTGTACTACATGCCAAATAATTCCAATTGAAAGAGGTTCCATTTTAAATCAGTTGGGTCCCATTTTCGGAAAGTGTGGAAACCTGAAACCTTCTGTGTAAAATGAAAGCAGTTCACTGACAGCAAATGGTAACAGGCCAAACCTGCATAGTGTTAAAATAGGTTTATTTGATTTTAATTTCTTATGGGTAAAAATAATCAAACATGTCAAAGGACTGTTTAAATGTTACATTGAACCCAGGGGATGACACATGAAAATTGCTAGACCAAACACTTCTTTCCAATGTGGTCCTTGATCAAAACAAATAACGCATAGCAGACTAAATGTACAGCACGTTAAAAACACAGAAGCCAGGAAGCATTATGGCCAGCACATAATACAATAGTTAGCAAACATGCTAACATTGAGCAGACACGCAGTGCAGAACAGGCAGCGAGCAGTTTGGCAAGCAGACAAGTAGCCAATCAGCATGCGAGCAGGTGCAAGCATGCAACACGTACGTGACAAACCAATACATGCAGCAGCGCACGCATAGCAGGAGTGATGCACGACAAAGCGGATTAAGACAAACACAGCACAGCATGATATCCCAGCATTCCACATGCGCTACGTTCAAATCAAATCTGTAGAATTAAGCTCATTTATGAGATTAAATGAGCTTGCTTTCCAGGATTGGACAGTGGATTCAGCACAGGCCAAAGCTCCCTTCAGCGAATCCCAGACCCTTCGACCGACAGAAACATCACAGGGAGCGTATCGCCAAAAGCCCTAATCCCTACACCCCGTGACGTTGGAATTGATCCCAGATCAGAGCTTTTTGGAGCAGAGGCGGGGGGGTGGGGGGTGGGGTGGGGGGGTTGCCCTTCATCGTTTGTTTTCATTAGAAAGAAAAAGTTTTGGCCTGAATTTGAGACCCCTGAAAGGACTGGGCAGCAGCGCTGGCACAGGGAGGAGAGGGTTGGCTCTGACTGTGGCATTTCAGGGGCTGACAGATGCTCTATGGTAACCAGATGCTCAGCACCTATGTTCCGTCCTTTCAACTCCCTCACGCCACTAGATCCTGGTTGGGTAAAACCAGATGCCGTATTACGCTTTGTGAATATTTATGAAGAGGACACATCCAAGGACGGAGCATCCACTGCTGTGTCTGGTGCTGTCCTTGGTCACCTCCCGTAATGAATAATTACACGAGTCCTTCGACTGGAACGTTTCAGCTTTCAGCGGCAAACAGGAGGCAGAACTTGAGTGTGTTTAGAATGCGGAGCTGAGCATCCACCTGCTGGCTGTGAACAGTCTCAGTGGAACCAGCTCCGTCTCAGAACATCCAGCAGGTAGATTTCGGGACAATTCATAGCAATTGAGATGAAGTGGGGGGGGGGGGGAGACAAAAAACAAGTTTGGTCTTAGAAAGCTTCGAGGAAACGGCATCACCAGTGCTGTGGTGCAGTGCCTGCACAAGGCCTTAAAAAATATGTCACGCATAAAAACAATATAAAACCATGGTCACTTTATTAGGTACACCTGCCGGTTAACACAAGCAGGCTGCCCGTCCAAACAGCGAATCGCGTGGCTGCAGCTCAGTGTAAAACATGCACACGGAGTGAAGGGCTTTTAATTGTTGTTCGATTAAACATCAGAATGGGCAAGATGCAGATTTTTACACAGTCTGAATGCCCGGCGCGGAAGGAGTAAATACACTCGGGCAATGTCCCTCAGTGGAGGACATTTTAACTGCCCAATTCTCAGCCCCTCGGTCATTATCCCACTTACACAACGGCTTACCAACAAAGAGCACAGGCTGACCGCAATCAAAACACACGCTTCAAAATATGCAATTCCACTCCCATGGGAACCAGCAAATATCCCACAGCCTATAGCACTTAGCAAGGAACGCATCTTTCTAGTCCCTGGTCTTACAGCATGTTTATCACAGATAACTAACTAGCCAACAATTGAATTGTATTTCAAAACAGAGGCTAAACTATGAACGTGATGAACTATAACTAGACAAGGTATTCTCTACAGTCATTCATGGACATCCAGGTGACACTGTTAAAGTATGACATTGTAACTGTAGGCTTGCTTGCTCTTACAAATTTCCACTTTACTTATTGAGTCAGACCGATGCACATTAATTTCGAATGGTGACTGAACTTTTTCAGCTGCTACTTCATAGTCGGGCGTATGTGGAAAGACAGTGTACACGTCCCATCCAGTCAGAATCGAGTATTCAGCCAAGCCGTTGTACACTGCTTTTTGTGGGCGCGCAACATTTGTGAGTTGAGAATAAAATTCTTTGTATCATATCCAACACTGTGTCTGTGTTTATGGACACAATAGAGTGAGCATTAAGACTATTATTATGATGGAAAAACTGATGTGCTTTGTTATGCACGCATGCATTTATACAACCAGTGGTGCCGCCAGGCCTAGATGCATTCCAAAAATAGATTCTCACTGATTTTTGGAATCGAGCGCATTAAGTGATCACTCGATCTGCAAAGTAATTTGATTAATCACCATGCCTAAGAGCTGCCTCAATCAATCTCTTAAATATAGGCTGAACTGGGTTCTGTTTTATATCCAAATAATGATCACATTATCGATCCTATCATGGGCATAAACGCCTTGAATCAACCCCAGCAGCATTAGAAACGGTGTGGTCTTGTGCCTTATGTCCCACTTAATGAATGTGAGAAGAAAAACTACCGTTATCTACATCCGGAAGACATACAACAGGTCCATAACTCCTCCGAGTTTCAGATGCAATATAGTTTGTGGGCAGACAAGAGAGGCAGCAGGCAGCCATTTTCCTCCAGTGCATTCACATGCAATGCATCATGGGAGAGCTACCTGCCTGCCAGAAGTAAGCAGATAATTCTTGAAGAATTGTTATTTTTCAATAGGGAGAATATAGTAGTTATCAGTGTTTTGACGTTACATGAGTTATGAAAAAATAATTAGGGAAGTGAAAGAATTTAAAAAATGAGGTTGTAGAGGTAAATAAAAGATTGAATTTGAGGATAAAGTTTTTTTTTATAAATCTGTGATTAAAATACTGTCATAATCAAGCCTATTCAAATCAAAATCACCCTTTTTCAAATGGATAATTCCAGCAGGACAATGCACCAAGTCACAAAGCATGCATCATCAATAGGTGGACAGTGACTGACTAAGTCATCCCCCCCCCCCCCCCCCCCCCCCATTGCAGCCAAGTGTTTGATTAATCAAACATTTCAATATGACATTACAAACTGACAGCGTGGTTGAGTATTGAAGTGCTCTTTGGCCTAGGCTATTAGGCTAGGCATTGTGCGTGAGGTTGAAGCCTTGGCTATGTCATTAGCTGGCCAAAACAGGGACTCAAGAATAATTGCTATAGAACAGTTAGCCAATAGGTGTAGTTCTGGCTGCTAGATGGTATGAGTGAGGGAGTCATGATTTACAGTGAATAGGCTGTGGAAAATGGGGGGTTTTATCACTGAAATATTTTATTTTGGGAGCGCAGAACACTCAGACAATCAAATTAATTAAGCCGTGAGCCGTTGTGGAAATGTGCTTCCAGAAATGAAATGTTGCCAAGAAACCGACGACTTCATTTGCTCGCTCACTTGCCTGTGCTGAGTCAGCAGCGGTGTGCAGTGGACCGGCAGTTCGGTCTTCTGCATTTTTATCTTATTTTGTGTTGAGTCTCTTCACAGTCGTCCTGCATAAATGTGAGATGCAGCTCGAGCGTTTGGGCGGGCACGGGGGCCGGGGGGGTGGGGGGGGGGGGGGCGGGGGGGTGCCGTTTCTCACTCCGAATGACGCTCAGCTGACGGGAGCGGAAAGCGACGTCTTGGGCGTCATTCCAGAACACGTCAAAAAAATTTCACGCCGGTCGGATCTGGAGAGAAAATTGAAGGCAACTAGCTCCTGGAATGAGCAGGAGCTGAAGACAGCTGCAGTACAGGCCGGGCAGAGTATCACTAGAGCAGACACTCAGCTCTCTGGTGATGTCTCTGGGTCACTGACATCAAGCAGTCATTGCATACAAAGGATATACAACACTAAGTACTAAACATGACTAATTTAATTTAATTAACGTTAATATGTCCAAAACATCATGGTGCCCTGAAATGGTGACTATGTATAAAAAGCGCTGTAATTTCTACATGGTGAAACCAAATTGTTGAATAATACCCTTAAATAAAATTTGAGAATCTGCATTTTAACTACATGCAAACTGTTTGATTACAAACCAGAAGTACAGAGAGGAGTACAGAGCAAAATAAAAAAAGTCTTTGTCCCAAAAATTACAGAGCTAACTGTATATATACTGTAGAGAGCAATGGGACACAGACCCTAACCAGCTGAACCTTCCCATACCCTGGGTGGTGCAGTCGCCAACCGCATGGCACCCTACGGAGCCACTGGCCACAGTCGCCACTGACGCGGTCCAAGGCCACGGGATTCATCCATGCGCCTTATACAAAAGAGCCACCCAGCAGCTGGCTATGGTTCAACAATCAACAGTAACATTAAGCAGTGATGGACATCATCTCACACGCTTGTCTTCAAATTGTGTGAGTACCCCAAAAATAATGGCGGGACAGTGCGCCCAAAATCTTTACGAAGCCAGCAGAACCCTTCCCTTACTGAACCGTGTTGAATTTCCGTTTTTATCTGCGACCGCAGCTCTAATAGCTCTGTCTGTCGGTCAATCGGTTGGTCGGTTGGTCAGTTGGTCGGTTGGTCCACAAAAGTGTCCCACCCCATAGTGGCCACAGTTTTCGCCCCAGGAGGCTGAAATTTGGCATGGAGGTTGGTCATGACCGAAGGTAGAGCCGAGTAACTTTCAGGCCGATTGACCAAGAGGGGGCGTGGCGATGGGCGTGGCCTATCACAAAAAGGCGCATAACTCCCGAATGGATTCACAGATTTCCACAAGATTTTGTGGGAAGGTTAGTTCATGAGCCAAAGAAGAGGTCACGTGTTTGTGTGAGGGTGTGTGCGTGGATGCATGCACGCATGGATGCATGCGCGTGTGCGGTCGCAGCTATTGCGGATTCACGCTCGTTCCTGTTTGCTATCTGCAGGCGATAACCTGCTAAAAAGCACGTCATTCAATTCAGTGGCCCTGAAAACACGCTCGGCTTCCCCTGGGAGAAACTCCCATCCCGTCCGTCACTCACAGAAAAAAATAAAACAAAACAAAACCTTTCACAGCACAGCAAGGCCGTGCGCTGCCTGACAGTTCTGGTTATTCCTTCCCTCCTCACGTTGGCTTCCCTCGCTGCTGGCAGAAGCGCGTGTACACACACACACACACACACTCACAAACTCACACAATACACACACACACACACACTCACACACACACTCACACACTCACACAATACACACACCCACACACACTCACACACACACACACTCACACACTCACACAATACACACACACACACACACTCACACACAATACACACACACACACACACACACTCACACACTCACACAATACACACACACTCACACACACACTCACACACGTACACACACACACAGACACACACACGCTCTCACACACTCACACACACTGCCGGGTCTTATTGTGAGAATCTGGGCCTTCCGCCAGACCCCGGGCCCAGGAGCGGGGGTCGCGCTGACAAAAGCGCTGTTTGGCTAGCGGAACTCCCTCGCCGGGCCTGGCGTCCTCCACAGCCCGACGGGACGAAACGCCGCTAAAGGGCCCACTGTGCCCCCCACCGAGGGGGGGAGGCGAGCGCTTCCGTCAGCTCCTTCCGTCTCCCCCTGCGATCGCGCTGTGAGTTTCCTCTTCGTTAAAAGAGAAAGAGAACAGGACAAGGGGCCTCTCTCTTTCAAAACGCGGGTTCCCAGTAAAGTCCAGTATTATTCTACTGGCGTCTTCCGCATTAACGCCTATGGCAGCGTTTTGGGAAAGTGTTCCTAGCGGAGTGAAAATCGACGAAGTGCACCCAGTGTGTCCATCTCACCTGCTGTTTAGTTTCCTCCGAATCTCCGCTCTGCTTTTTTCATGTGGGGTTTCTTCATGCAGATTTTGGTTGCCCAGAATGACAAGCCCCCCCCCCCCAAACGCCACTGTAAAAGAGACCCGCTATGTGGCCTCCTCAGAAAACACAAGGGCTGCAATGAGAACGAGAGCACAAAGCGGGAGCACCTGGCTGCGTGGGCCCCAAAAAGCCAGCGTCTGCAACCCGAACACGAGGACATAAACGAGCGGCAGTCCCAGCCAAACTCCGTCTCTCGCTGCCCGATTCTTACAAAAGAACCGGAGTGAATAGAGGCCTTTCTGCATGGAGAGCGCACACACACAGCCGCTTGTCCCTGCAGCCATCTTGCTAGGGGACAAGACCTCTGGCAAAAAGAAAGAGAAAAGAGAGAGAAACAAAAGAGGAAGCTGGGACAGAATGAACACATCAGTGTATTTGAGCGGTTCTGGTAAACCCGAGAAGGCAAAGTTGCACAGTGTCTCACAGTCTGTGTACTGATTCAGCTGGGACTGTGGTAACCGGCTTCTGAGGGAATACTGATATTTGGGCACAGGGGAAACGATATATTTATGCTGCATTATTAATCAGTGGAGATGTTTTGAAAACTGAGGGACGCGGCTGAAGCTGTTTGTGTGTGTGTGACACGACTGAAGCTGTTTGTGTGTGTGTGACACGGCTGAAGCTGTTTGTGTGTGTGTGACACGGCTGGAGCTGTTTGTGTGTGTGTGACACGGCTGGAGCTGTTTGTGTGTGTGACACGGCTGAAGCTGTTTGTGTGTGTGTGACACGGCTGAAGCTGTTTGTGTGTGTGTGACACGGCTGGAGCTGTTTGTGTGTGTGTGACACGGCTGAAGCTGTTTGTGTGTGTGACACGGCTGGAGCTGTTTGTGTGTGTGTGACACGGCTGGAGCTGTTTGTGTGTGTGTGACACGGCTGGAGCTGTTTGTGTGTGTGTGACACGGCTGAAGCTGTTTGTGTGTGTGACACGGCTGAAGCTGTTTGTGTGTGTGACACGGCTGGAGCTGTTTTTGTGTGTGTGACACGGCTGAAGCAGTTTGTGTGTGTGTGACACGGCTGAAGCAGTTTGTGTGTGTGTGACACGGCTGAAGCAGTTTGTGTGTGTGACACGGCTGAAGCTGTTTTTGTGTGTGTGTGACACGGCTGAAGCTGTTTGTGTGCGTGTGACACGGCTGAAGCTGTTTGTGTGCGTGTGACACGGCTGAAGCTGTTTCTGTGTGTGACACGGCTGAAGCTGTTTGTGTGCGTGACGCGGCTGTTTATGCGGTAAAGCGTCCGCGCGTGTTGAAAGCGATCCCCAGGAGCCGATGCGCTGCGCGGTTTGTGAGATCGAGGTTACCGGTGGCGACGGTGGCGGTGTGTGAGGGAGGGAGGGATCCCGGCCGGGCTAAGCCGTCGATCCGATTAATATCGCGCGGGTCGTGCGTCTCGGGGACCCTGCTGTCACCGCCCTGGACCCCTCTGACAGCCCGTAATTCCACAGGCTTGCAACAGCATTTTCTGCAAGATTAATAACATGATTTATACTAGCATGCGATGTGTCGAGTGTAAATCTGTGTGTGTGTGTGTGTGTGTGTGTGTGTGTGTAGGGGAGCATGTAGCACGGTCTCTATTTGTGTGTCTGAGGTGTGAGTGTGTGGTGCAATGTGCAGTGCGCATCACACACCCTCGTAGAGTGTGTGGGTTCGTCACGCTCTGATGGACACACACATGCCAAATACACCCTATTCTTTTCAATTTGTTTTCTTGCACCCTCCATCGTATTAACGTGGAAGGAAATAAAAGATTCAAAACCTAAATATGGCTACTCTCCATTTCCTCCGCAGGTTCTGTGGAAGCTCCGCCTCCTGCTATTAGCGATTAGCGTTGGTGTTGAGCAGCGAGGCGATGGCCTGCCATTGGCTGAGCTGCGTCTGAAGATCCAGACTGCACTTCTAGGACGAGAAGTTCAGCGAAGTCGGATGGAAGGTCAAAGAGGAACGCCATAGTGGACAAGAGTGGGCGGAGCCTGGGATGAACTGACAGGGAAGGCCTCACCAGGACATGCTGCTGTAACACCCCTTCTGACCTCAAACCCGCCCCCCCTGCTGAGCTCCTTCCGGGAGTCCGTGCGGCCGGGCCGCAGGGGAGGGGGAGGGGCAGGGGGCGGGGCCAGAGATGGCAAAAGCCTTCTACAGGCTGCAGCGCTTCCTGCGGCGGACCCAGCTGCTCCTCCTCTTCCTGGGCGTGGCCTACATCATGGCGGGGAGCGTGCTCCTGCTGCAGCGCGCCAGCCTGGCCGTGTCCCAGCGGGGTGGGGGCGGGGCCGGGGGCGGGGCCGTACCGCCCGTCCCCTCCCTGCCGGTGCCACCCCAGGCCCTGGAGCCGCCCGCCCTCAGGGGGGGGCACTCGCACCGAGGCCCCGGGGCAAGGCGCGGCGGGGGGGCCGCAGATGAGGGAAGCAGCCCCCGCTGGCTGGTGTCCCGGAACCTGGAGATCCGGCAGCTACGCCGGCGCTGGTTCCACAGCCTGATGAGCGAGCAGGACGGGCCAAGAGCCGAGCGGGTCCAGCCCCGCAGGAAGGTCCGACACAAAGGTACCGCCCCCCGGACTCACCACCTCATTCTTACATCAGAGCTACCGACAACATAGTCACTATCGTTACTGAATCTAGGACTTCTTATATAGTTACTATCGTTACTGAATCTAGGACTTCTTATATAGTTACTATAGTTACTGAATCTAGGACTTCTTATACAGTTACTATAGTTACTATAGTTACTGAATCCAGGACTTCTTATATAGTTACTACAGTTACTGAATCTAGGACTTCTTATATAGTTACTATAGTTACTGAATCTAGGACTTCTTATATAGTTACTATAGTTACTGAATCTAGGACTTCTTATATAGTTACTATAGTTACTGAATCTAGGACTTCTTATACAGTTACTATAGTTACTATAGTTACTGAATCCAGGACTTCTTATATAGTTACTACAGTTACTGAATCTAGGACTTCTTATATAGTTACTATAGTTACTGAATCTAGGACTTCTTATATAGTTACTATAGTTACTGAATCTAGGACTTCTTATATAGTTACTATAGTTACTGAATCTAGGACTTCTTATATAGTTACTATAGTTACTGAATCTAGGACTTCTTATACAGTTTCTATAGTTACTATAGTTACTGAATCCAGGACTTCTTATATAGTTACTACAGTTACTGAATCTAGGACTTCTTATATAGTTACTATCGTTACTGAATCTAGGACTTCTTATATAGTTACTATCGTTACTGAATCTAGGACTTCTTATATAGTTACTATCATTACTGAATCTAGGACTTCTTATATAGTTACTATATTACTGAATCCAGGACTTCTTATACAGTTACTATAGTTACTGAATCTAGGACTTCTTATATAGTTACTATAGTTCCTGAATCTAGGACTTCTTATATAGTTACTGAATCTAGAACTTCTTATATAGTTACTGAATCCAGGACTTCTTATATAGTTACTACAGTCACTGAATCTAGAACTTCTTATATAGTTACTATAGTTACTGAATCTAGAATGTCTTATATAGTTACTATAGTTACTGAATCTAGGACTTCTTAAACACTGAATGACTCCTGAAGTGCGAGGTGAAGGACGCTACACGTCCCTCAGCTGCTCAGCATACTTTAGGTCACATGTCCTATCTATATGTAGAGCTGAGATTCGCAGCGGTGTAAAAAAATTATACATCTAGATATTGGGAACCTGAAAAAAGTCAAATGCGGCTTTGAGTTGCTGTACGGCATCATGAAATATAAGTTCCCTCTTCAGACACCATTGTAATTTGTTGTGTACTTTTTCTTTTGGCCGACGTGCTTATTCTGCATTCGTTTATTCTGTTTCAAATGGCACCTTTAGTGCTGTTAAACAATTAAACTCATTGTCAGTTTGGTAAGTGGTAGTAGTTGTTATATTTATTAGATTTTGTTAATTAAATACAGCCAGAAGTAGGTGGATAACTGTTTCACATGAGAGCATTTACACAGCACAGGTAAGCAAACCCACTTTGCATGCTAGCATATGTTGGTTAGCTAATTTGAAAATATATTGGTATCATTAGTACGATAATTAGCTAACGAGCTAAAGTTCAACAGATAGCTTGTTCAACAGAAGACATGACAAGGTAGTTAACACTAGCAAGAAATATTACTAAACTGATAATACATCGATATCATTGGTATGAAACAAACATTGCTTTTTAAATTGTGACATTATAATGACAAGGGGGAACGTATTTTAGAGGGGAAACTGATTTTGCATGACAATGGCTAACTGAGCTGGTTGTGATGAACAGGTCTCTGCTGGTTTGTTTCACCGCTCTGTTTCCGTGGTAAAGGGACGTACGTCGGCTGTTTCCTGGACGACTCCAAGGACCGGGCTTTGAAAGGCAGCGTGTTCTACGACTTCCGAAAAATGACCAGCACTCTGTGCCAGGACACCTGCTCGGAAAGGTAACAACCTCCCTCCCCCTCCCCTCCTGCCCCCCCATCGCTGTCTTCCAATGACATGCACAAACAGAACGGAACGCAATGTGCCAAAGTAAAATGGGCGATGGCCAGGGAGGCCCCTGTACTTGAATTAAGGACTAATGAGCCGGTGATCAGGTGGGGGACAGAAAGGTTTTGGGGGGGGGCGGGGGGGCTGTGTCCGTGTGTGCGAGGGGCCTCAGAATGCACTCTTGTGCTTCACAGCCAGGCCAGCTGGCAGTGCACAGGACAGGGATTTGGAGGGGGGCCAATTACTGCAGAACAGAGAGCCAAAACATCCAGTCCCTGTTGTGTCTGGGGAGGGGGAGGGGGGGGGGGGTTCTGCTGGCTGGCAAGACTGAATGACTGGCACCTGTGCCAGCCACCCCCCCCCCACACACACACACACACACACACACACACAGCCCCTGCTGGCAAAACTTCACCACGGGATCGAGGGTGAGGGGGGGAGACACTGTCCGCTTAATTAAGTGCCCACGTCGTGTCCCCCTAACGCGGGTTCGGACGCACCGCGTCCTGAGATTGGACCCTGGGAGCTGGAGTTTTCAGCGGGACGCCCGGTAGCTTCCGAGAGCTATTAAACCGCTTTTACAAATGAGTGTGCGCTCATCTTCAAAACAAACAAGTAACTTCTCAAAGTCACCGTGCCAAAGTGACAATTTAAAACGCAAAATGTATAGCAGGCTATTCATTAATGAGTAAATACACTTGAAAAAAAACCCTTGCACTGTGAAAATGACTGATCAATGTAAAGTAAAGCACAGATGAGCAGTGACCCGGGAGCGCTGCTCTGGCTGCCCCTGTGAGCAGCAGCGCAATGACATCACTCCCAGCCTGTGTGATGTGGCATTTCCACCGTGCGGCGACACAAATGTTTCA
Source organism: Anguilla anguilla (assembly GCF_013347855.1). NCBI lineage: Eukaryota > Metazoa > Chordata > Actinopteri > Anguilliformes > Anguillidae > Anguilla > Anguilla anguilla. Next base: position 10,024,700 of record NC_049212.1, read on the forward strand.
GCAACCTGGGTGACGGAAGACACTACGATGGCGAGTCGACCGCGGTACGCTGAGGCTCTTGGGGGGGGTGGGGTGGGGGTGGGGTGGGGTGGGGTGGGGTGGGGGTGGGAGGGGGCGTGACGGATGCGATCCCCACCCCCTTGTTGGGCTTTGGTGGAGTGACGCCCGGGGGCGGTTTGGCAGGGGTGCGTGTTTAACAGCTGCTGAGCCCTCTGCCACCCACGCGTGTGTGTCATGGGCGCTCCTGACGTTCCGGGTTCGGCTGGGGGGGGCAGGGGGGCGGGGGGGTTGGGGGGGATCTGTGTGGGATGCCAGGGACCTCGATTGAATTTCTAAAGAAATCACATCCAGCGCTTTCAGAAGGTCGTCATGGCGACAGAATCTTGGAAATGGATTACATTCTTGTGTGTCAATCATGCTGCAGGCATCTGCAGCGTAGGCCCGTGTTTCTTAAAGTATGGGCGGGGACCCAAACGGGTTGTGGGAGTGTATGAGTGTGTGTCTGCAGTTCTCTAGGGTATGCTAGTGTATGAGTGCATGTCTGTTGTTCTCTAGGGTACGCTAGTGTATGAGTGTATGTCTGTAGTTCTCTAGGGTATGCTAGTGTATGAGTGTATGTCTGTAGTTCTCTAGGGTATGAGTGTATGAGTGTATGTCTGTAGTTCTCTAGGGTATGCTAGTGTATGAGTGTATGTCTGTAGTTCTCTAGGGTATGCTAACCTCGTTCCCTCCCTCTCTCCCTCGTTCCCTCCCTCTCCCTCGTTCCCTCCCTCTCTCCCCCCTTCCCTCCCTCTCTCCCTCGTTCCCTCTCTCTCTCTCCCCTTCCCTCCCTCTCTCCCTCGTTCCCTCCCTCTCTCCCCCCTTCCCTCCCTCTCTCCCTCGTTCCCTCTCTCTCTCCCCTCTTCCGGCTGCAGCGGGTACCAGTTTGCCGGGCTGGAGTTCGGGTCGGAGTGTTACTGCGGCAACCACATGCCGCAGAGCCGCACCCGGGAGGAGGAGTGCAACCTGGACTGCAGGGGGGAGAAGGGCGCCGCCTGTGGCGGGGTGGGGCGCCTCTCCGTCTACAAGGTGGAGGAGCAGCCGGCGGGGCACAAGAGATGTGAGTGGCGGGGGTCTGGGGCGGGGGCGGGGGCGGAGGCCACGTGGGGGTTCACTTTAAGCAGGTCCACCTCCACATGAAACAAGGAGGCGTGTGCTTGGGCATCCCAATGGTAAAACAACGCAACTCGACTCAACCCAAAAAAGGGAGGTGCTCTACAGCCTGGACAGTCAAACTATAGAGAAAACTCCTTACCCCCCCCCCCCCCGGACAACTTCCTGGGGACTCGCCCAAAATAAGGCGCACTGGAGAGCACCGAGCTCAGGGAGAAACACTGTTTAATGAACCAGGGGAGGCTGACATTTCGACATCTAAGACATCTTCCTCAGAGTAAAACAAAAAACCCAACTCTGCTCCCAGTCAGTCAAGCTGCCATTTTGCTGTGAAACGTGTAAGGGGAGGGGGGGGAGGGGGGCGGGGGAAATTAAGTGCTGGCGAGACCATAACCTTGAGCAGTAAAACAAAAACAAGCCGAAATCCACCTTCGTAAACATACTGCTGCAAATGCTATTGCACGTCAGAACCGGCAGGATGCATTCACTTCATGTTCGTGATTAATACGAGATTAACGTTTATATTAATATGAGGATTTGTTCTCCTGATTTGTATTCTTGGGTCCCGGTTTCATTTGTAAATGGTTCCCCTCGTCGGGACGCTGGACGCTGTAGGTGCAATAAGGCAATGCTGATTACA